>NW_027493066.1:0-52534 GCF_021521415.1 Bidens hawaiensis | reverse complement strand
ACCAATGTGCGGATGTTCTATGGTAGCCCTCTTACATAACACTTGATTCGTTTGGCCTCAGTTTTCACCATGTCTGGCACGAGCCTAGACAGGCGGTTGAATTCAGTAGTGTACTCGCGGTGTGTCATCTTACCCGCTTTCAAATTCAGAAACTTCATCTCAACCCTTTCAACTTCTGCATCAGAACATAACCTCTTCATTACCATCTCCTTCAGATCGTCCCACTTCCTTTCCTTAAATTCCTCTGGACTCTTTCTTTGCTTAATCGATTACCACCAATACATTGCCTCCTCACCAAACGATTGGGTGGCATAACCGGCTTGTTCGGGACAACACTCGCTAATGCGGATAATCTTGTCCATAGTGGTTATCCATTGGAGAGTAGCGATTGCTTCTCCCAAACCTGTCAGCTTTGGCGGGTCACATCCCTTGAAGGACTTACAGTTGCACCCACCTCTGCCCCTGCTCCTATCATCAACCTTCACGGACTTAACTACACTTGAAGCCTCCATCTCTCTTTCATCATATTTCCTACCATCTCCACCGGCCCCTTCAGGAGTCAAGTTCTTCACAGCAGTGGCTACCGCTTGAACAATAGCTGCCTGGATTAAGGAATTTTGTTGAACCCCTTCGTTGTTGCTCGGGTTTCTTCCTGCTGCGCTTCCTTCATCTCCGGTGTTGGAAGCCGTTTCAACCGAAGGTTGTTGAACACGACGAGGCCTGCAACGATATCCGGTGCGACCTCCAGCTCTCACAACTTCTCCAGCTCCCACATTTCCTCCAGTTCCAGCCATCGTATTCTAAAAGGGAAAACACAAACGTCATCACTCAAGGAACTGTTTAGGACAAGGATAGTAAGGATAACAGGTAATAACATTGGCCAGCTGTGATTAGCTGATCACGTTACTTTCCGTGTCCTGTACACTTCCCCTTACGAGTCTATTTGTGCTGGTTCTATTTTCAAACAGTCAATCAATCAAGGAAATCAATTAATCCTATCCCTAACATCCATATTTCCTTCCTTTAGCAATTAAGACAACACATACATCATTTAATAATACACTTTACCTTTACTAAGCTTACTTGAGTTACACATGGCTATCTTGAACTGGCATCTTCTTTCTTTTCTTACTTAAATTCCATTCTCTTTTCGAGTCTAAGCATGTAGGATGCTTAAATCTCTTGAACTTTGCTCTGATATCAACTTGTAAGGCCCGTTACTGGTGCCTCACATTTGGACGTTGGATTTACTCATAAACGGAGTTCTTTATATCAGAGTTAATTAAAACATTTCGAAGAAGTAATAAAACTTAAAACCATTCGTTACAATCATCCAAAATCTTGTCTTTTAAAACATAACGTAATATATAGTGATAAACATCATGACAAATCTTCAGATGCCAGCCTCGTCCAATCCTGCCATGTGTCTCCCTCAAGCTAACTGTCTCAATCTATTCACCTGCGTGCATACTAAAAGCCAGCTACGCTGAATGAGTTCTAGTTAATACAGGTAACATACAATACGTTCTTATATTACATACTTGTCCTTCTTTACTTTATTTCATACATACATAAGTACATGTACTTTCATTCTTACTTTCATACTTTCTTTCATACTTTCTTTCTTTCATACTTCATATTTTATCTTTCTTTACATACATACTTATACGTTTTAAAGAGCCTTTCGCCCTATAACCTCACATATATTATTAGGGTCTACCACCCATAAAGAGCCTCTCGCCCTATAACCTCACAGATATTATTAGAATTTGCCACCCTCCTTTACATATATTATTAGGGTCTGCCACCCTCCTTCGCAGATATTATTAGGGTCTGCCACCCTTTACCGTCAATTCCTTCATATCATACTTTCCTTTCTTGTTTTTTTATAACTTTTATATACTTTCTTTCATACTCGTTAATTTATAATATACATACATCATACATACGACATATATAAACAATCACATCTATAAACAATCTCCTAACAGTACATGCAATATCCGAAGATCGTACATGTACCGTCAAGCATTCATTCATATCTTTCACATATATCATAATAGGCATACACTTACCACTGAAGGTAAGTGTACTAAATAATCACGTTGAGTATGCACACAGCCCCGAAAACATAACAAGTAATGGGGCTATAAACTCACCTGGATCCTATTGCGTTCACTGTTAATCGTTATCACCTTCCTTAATTGTGCACGGCTAACTGTTATATATATATAATATATATATATATATATATATATATATATATATATATATATTTTAATTAACCATATAATTGATTACGTTGGTATTTTAGTTAACCGACGTATTTTCTAAGTTGGGCTTGTTTGTTAAGCTTAAGACAGTGGGCTAGTTTGTTTTAAATTAGATATGGGCTTAGCATCATGTGGGCTTAGTTAATTCAGGCCCAACGGTACACCATTTGAGAGCCCAACTGTCCATTATGGTATCTGGGCCCAACTGGACTCAAGCTAAAACCCAACAGAGAACTGTGGCAGAGAACTCTTGGCAGAGAACCCATGTTGACCGAGAACCCTCAGTTCGACCGAGAACTCTTAGGTGTACCGAGAACTCTCAGGTTTGACTGAGAACCTTTGGTAGAGACTCATATTACCGAGAACTCACGGGGACCGGTGACCGAGAACTCAGGTCACTGAGAAGCCCCACATATGATGCTTTCAGCTTAATTTTCTATCTTTTTACCCTTAACCCAGCTTTAGGTACCCATTTCATTAATTTCTACAACCTTTTCTAGAATTCTTAACCATTTGCACCCCATATTTGTACATCACAAAATCTAGCCCCTTTTTGGTATAATGTTTAAACCTTTACAGATTTAAAACATTCTAGGCTAGATCTAGGGTTTTCTTCATGAACCGTATCTAACTGTAGGTCCATTGAGTCCATTTAATCATCAAGTTTGCAACTTTATGGTTTGTCTAGACCAATCTGCTCTAGGTTTGAGTTTCATGATTATTCATTCATAAAAACGTAACCTTTAAGATCAAGAGCATACCTTTATGATTCCCTCCGACTACGGTTAGCTTGTCACGTGATCTTGGACTTGTTAACTTGCTTGTATGATCGATGATCTAAGGCTACTATAACTGGTTTATGGTTTGGATGATGGCTGACGGCTATGGGAGTGTATTTGGCTTAAGTGTTTGTTTTATGGTGTGTAGGGAATATTATGGATAATATGGATGGAAATGGAAAGAATTAGGGTTTAAGAGGTTTTTATACCCCCTTAAGCCCATCAACCTAAAACCCATCTTTCTTTTATTTGGTGCATAATTAGTTCTATCTAATTAGCCTTCTTATCTTTCCATCTTTATTATTATATATTTATTTACTAACTCGAGTAAACTCTTCCATAGAAGTAACTAATATATTAATGTTTTTATTTGAAATTTTGGGATGTTACAGTTTGCATCCTCATCGGCACTTCACACCCGATATTTTCTATTACTCTTCATTTCTATAGAAAAAACATGAACTAAAACATATATGTATATATATATATATAAAGTAATATAGTGTTTAAAGTTAGCATAAACAATACAAGAACACAATAACATAAGAATCACCTAAAATTTATAAACAAAAAAACGTCACGAAAAAGTATTTAATCATCCAACACCACCAAAATCGCATAATCAACATAGAATATTAGAAGAGAGTATTTAATAATTAAATATCACCAAATAATATAATCAACACAAAAAGTAGCATAAGCAATTAGTTTCTAAGACACCTTAATCAATTGGTAGCACTCGAAGGGTCAAACATGCTTGTGCAATACGGTTTCTAAATGTTGTCCACTCATTTGAAGTTCCAGTATAAGTTATATTATCTTCGTCTTCCTCGTCGTCTTCATCCGCAATTATGTTGCCGACCTCCTTCTCTTCCTCGCCCTCGTCCTCATTACCAACTGGATCTATTGGCATTTCTTTTCTTATAAAGTTATGAAGCAAACAACATGCCATTATGATCCTATTTTTTAGGTAATGGGATAGTATGAGTGATCTCTTAAAATTGCACACCTCGCCTTTAAAATACAAAACATCTTTCTATAACATTTCTTGCAGACAAATGTTTCATGTTGACAATTCTTTTGGATTAGTGGGTTGGTGTCTATCACGCCAATCATTTAAATGATATATTTGACCTCTATTAGGGGCAAGGAAACCTTCTCCATTTGTGTATCCTGCATCTACCAAATAATAACCTAAAAATACATTATAGTTCATAAACTCCAAAACTACCTCAATTTACTATAGTTATTCTATACACCTAAATGATATATATATATATATATATATATATATATATATATATATATATATATTTACATACCCGGCCTTGAAACTTTCAATCCATGTGGCCTATCAAGAGCATCTCGAATGACTCTACCATCAGCCGCCGACCCTTCCCAACTAGGTAACACAAATATAAATTGCATATCTTGTGAACACATACCTAATGTCATATCACACCCCGACCAAAGGCGGCGAAACATGTCAGGGCGTAACGTATTGATTGGACAGTAGCTCAAAAGACACTAATTAAAGTGATATTTAATTTCATTAAAATTAAACATGTACACAAATTTAATAATAAGAAACAATTACCTCATACTTTTGTATTTTGAGTAATATCATAAGGTAAAACTAACTTCTTCGATCTTGAACTATGTACATTACTTGTACCTGTATCATGTATAAAAATAGAGTTTGTCAACATGAATGCTGGTGAGAATAAATAAGTTTTAGTTGAGATATATATTGATAAAAAATCATAATTCGTATGTTAATGCTGAGCATTTAAATTTCTTTGAAAATCTAAACAACTAAATAGATGTGGACCGATTCCTATTGATACAAAAATCAATGTACTTGGGTAAATGTATGATCATACCAGATGAGAATAAATGGAATGAGATACCAACCACCAAAAATAAAATAAACATTTAAGCACATAGAGCATAATCATAGAGCATGCAATCATCACACATAAACATATATTGAATTGTGTTTTGAATAGATGTGGTAAGAAAAAATGAGTAAAATTGAATAAGGTATACATGTTACCCCTAATATATAAAAGATGGAAAAAGGGGTATGTAAACTCACCTTAACGAGTGGATTAATGAATATGAGATAGCGATAATATTAAGATAGAAACGGTTGAGCTCCCTAGGATACGTCGACAAAAGTTCCTAGTTAATATTAATATAATTAGTTAAGATTAATTAAAGAATAACAAGGCGTATGACCGATTTAGGAATTGATAGGGTTTAAGTACATTTTTATAAAATTCTATTAGTTTAATTATCAAAAGTTTCTAAATAATAAAAACTAGAGGGTAGAAACTATTTTAAAGAAATACTACGACACGACATAACTGTTACAAATCGGTTTAAAAGGATTTTGGAGTCTTTTAGAGTTTACACTATTACTATTTTTATGATTATTATTATTATAGTTATTATTATTATTATCATTATGATTATTATAATGACTATTATCATCTACGTTAGATTTTTAAATAAATAAAGTAGATATTATATGTATATTTGTGTGTGTGTGTGTGTGTGTGTATAGGATTGATTTCTTTTGAGAACTACTTTGAGTTTTAAGAACTCGAAAGAACTCAACGTAATAATTTTTTTTTCGAATTTTTTTACACATGTGTAATATGTAAGTGTACGTGATGTACAAAAATTACGGTATTTTTTTACACACCCGAATCGACTTTTTACATATGTGTAACTAACGTTTAAACTTGTGTAATTATAAAAAATACTTATTCTCTCTCCTGTTTCATTTTTTAATTACCTTTAATCTCAGCCACATATTTCATATCATTTAATTAAATGTGTGGTCAAAATTGAGTTTTTAAAGTTCTTAAAATTCATCATGGTTCTCAAATAACCCTCTCCTATATATATATATATATCATGAATCACAAATTCAAAAGGACAAGAAAACAAAAGGCCGGAAGGTTCGGTTTTTCAAGATAGCAGTTATTTTGTGATAAATAATTGTAATATTATCAACTAATATAAATAAAAACTAAATAAAAAATAAAAACTCAAAAACGGGTCCAGGGGGTTCGAACACGCGCCTGGACTAGTTCTAAATGTCTTAACCCAAACACGCACCAACCACTAGGCTGAGGCTAACACTTGAGAATGATATCAAACAGACAAATATATAAGCAGACCGCGAAAAAAAAAAGCAAAACCCAGTTTAAAATAATAAACCCTAGATCCATTTAGTTCAAATTGATCAACAATACGAAGATGGTGATTAAAATTGGTTTAGGTTTAACGATCCTAAGTTAAAAACGAACTAAATACATCTTTTAATTACCAGATTGGGTGACGAAAGGCTATAGATTGATGAACTAGGGCTTGCGGCCAAGCTTGATTTCAAAGCTGAGCTTGACGTCTTCGTGTATCGCAATTGAGTTAGGGTTTAGAGTGACGTTGTTATGATGATGGTGTGGTATGGATTAATTGAATTATGATCGAGCATATATAGAGTAACGGGGATGAGTCAGCCACGGTTCATTATAATTTGAATTAGTTGTCAAATCGCTATGGTTTACTATAATTAGGTTGGCGGTTAACGCGTTTATGGGTAAATGAGTGATTTCGTGATATCAGATACCTTAATTCGGGCCGAAGTTGACGGATTAAAGATGGTAATGGCGTGGGATAGGGGAGGACGATGGTGAGGATGGAGGGAGATCAAATTTTTGAACAAAATTTACAAATTTGTCCCTGGACAATGGGTTTGAGTACATAGGTGGGTATAAGTTTAGGTAGGGGGTATATTTGCACATTACTCATAGTTAAATCAATAAATAACAAAAATAATAATAATAATAATAATAATAATAATAATAATGTGTCGGGTTTCGGGATTGAAAATAACGGATGTTACATGTGACACCCCAACCTAAGGCGGAAATGCCGGGGCATGAGCTGATTTCTTATAGCTCTCAAGGTACTATCATGCAAAATTAAAATTAATAATATATATTATTCCAATTTAAATAGTAAAACAAATTCAAATAATCATATTACATAAAATTCATGAATAAACAAGTAAAATAAACAACCAAAATTAAATTCTTGTATATTCTTCTCTAACATGCATCCTAAGTTGCTTCAAACAATCTAGATAATCATAACATGCGGTAACCTGCATATACGTAAAAAATACAATAGGTTTTGTCAACACGAGGTTGAGTTAGTGGTACACCAGATTTGGTGTATATGTAATAGTAAATAAAAATGCAACAATGTCAAATAAGATAAGCAATTCAACCAATGAGCAAGTAAATGAGCTATAGATAAGCACGATGCCAGATAAACTGGACGATGGCTATTACGATGGTCATATAAGCATACTGTTATAAGATTATGCTGGACCTCTCCGAATGCGATTCAAATAGAGCATGTAAACACATAACAAGTAAGGTATAAATTTCTAAACACAATAAACAGTTGCAATTTGCGTATCAGATAATAGTAAAATATATAGTAACGCATACACCCCCAAAATGGTAAAAATAAGTGTAAAAGGGGTAATGTGATACTCACCGGATCGGATGAACGGAATAAAAATGATGATGTAAGAATGATGAACCCTTCGGGATACACCGACAAGGATTCCTAGTTAAATATAATAATGTCAATTAATTATAAATGATATAAAGTAATTTAATGAATTAAGATTTCGATGTGATTTAAGTTATGTTGGAATTAGAATGGTCATTGCTTGATCTATTGAACTATACGGTTACTGTTATAGTGAAATCATTATTATTAACTTAAATAAATAAATATGACTTGAAATAATTATATGTTTATTTACATAATATTTAATTAAATATAATGCAATTGTAGATGTGTAAATATATAAATATAACACGTAATATATTAAATAAATAATTTAAGACAACGTTAAAATATATATTTTTCATACAATATATATCTTGGAATATTTAACAAAAATCTAATTTATAAATATAATTAACTCGTTTAAAATACAATTGTTACGATTTTTAAAGAATGGTATATATATTATATATACAATTAATATAAAAACATTTTATAAAGATGTTCAACGACAAGGAAACTGCAAAGGGTGCCGGGTTCAAATAACGATGATTTATTATTATAAAAAACTATATACTTATAATACATATATATATATATATATATATATATATATATATGCATACATATACGTAAACAAAAGATTTTACGAAATTTGACAAAAAAACATAACCCCAAGATGTCGGTTTTAATAAAACAATGTTTATCTAATAATAAATATAATTGATCATTTATTAAAAATAATTATATAATTAATTAAAACTAAATAAGAAAATAAAACATAAAAAATCCGGGTGGTCTAGTTCGAACCCGCTTCCACCAGAATAACAACACACAACCAAACCGACGGCTCCAACATGTCAATTGGATAATGACTGTAAATGATTAATTATAAAAAAGAAGTGACCAGAAACCCCCAAATTGATTATGAACCCTAGCAATTCAGTCGTTCAAAATGTTGTATTTTTACTTAATTAATCATAGAGTTATTGAATTACGGACATAAACTAATTATAAACATGTACGAGTTACCAGATTATGATACGAATTGATGGTGAACGACCCAACAACAGCGACAACTTGAACCACATCTTGAACACGATATAGGGGTATTGTTGGTGACGGGTAACAGGTCGAATATCTTAGTTTAATTGTTTTAGGGTGCTCTCTAAGGTGTATAGTGATGCACACACTAAGACGATTTAGGTTATAAGTAAATTTGTATCTCGTTTGATCATTGTTTCCTAATTAAATTAGTCGATGGAGTGGTAAGGTGTACAAAGATTATAAATCATTTCCAAGCGAAACGCAAAGATTATGGTCCAAGGCTATTAATATAATTGAAATATGGGCGGGTTAACAAGTTTGGTACTAATTATATGGCTCAGAGATATATTAATTTAACATAACTTTGAATAGTCAAAAGAACGCTCCAAATGAAAATCCGATAAGGACACTTATATATATGATGTACCAGCGGCGTATCCACCATGTCATTATCATCTCTACATTTTTACCATTATCCCAACTATTTTCGGTTCCATATTATGACACACAATTGTACGTATTATGGTTTCCATGCAAGGATTTGGATAATTATGTAGGCCTCCATAATTACTTAAATCGTCGGATGGTCCACATAACTCGTCCCATCGTGTGGGTTATAAAACATTTGAAAGATATGATTTTTGGAGAAGCAATTATCTTAATACATTTTGGTTATAACTAGAAGATAGTCATTGTGTAAAATATTGCTAAAAATGAATTAAATTTTTGAGTTGTTTTAATAAAATATTAAATTTTCCAAAACATCTTTTGAAAGTATAGCATTACAAATAGTTGTCTTTGAAAAGATAGACTTTATTGTATGTGCATAATCACTTAAAATTAATAAATTACTAAAATTGAAATTGTGTAAATCCAAAAATCGAATAAAGATTTATTATATGATACGATTGAGAAAGATAAAACATGTTTAGATGAAAACTGACGAAAACATCTTCTTTGATAAACTTAGTTATGATTGATTTGATTTATCGGATTTAAAATAACTTGATTAATTAGATCTATAAAAAGTTGAATAATTGACGTTGATGGATTGAAATATTTTGATTAGGTTTCAAAGTAGGGTTTAATAGAATATGTTTGGAAAATTTGAGCTTGATGAACATGATTGAATCGAGAACACACATGGCATAGATGATTATGGTTTTCACCATTGTAGCAAGTATGGGTAGCATATGTGTAGGGTTGAGCAAACGACATAACATGGGTTTTAGAAATAAACGACATAGATCGTTGTGGAATATCTTGTGTTATGTGGCAAGTATTAATAGGATGATCGAACGATTATTGGGTACAAACGATATGAGGATTGAATTGAATAGTGATAGTGGCAAACGATGCATAACGAGTGAATTTTGACGTAAAGTTTCTTGTTTGAGGCGCTATGATTTTGTTGAGATTGAATGTTAATTCGATTAACAACATATAGCTGTTGTTTAGACTTGCGTTTGTTATTGTTGTTGTTATGAGATGAGTAAGGGTAAATGAATTGAATTTATTAGCGAAGAAGTTAATGAACAAGATTGAATTAATTGTATTTATGTTTTGGAAATTGAGTTGATATTTTAGAGATTGCATGAGCTATCTCCTTGACTAACATGTGGCCATGAGGCAGTTATAGAAAACAAATGATTGATGTGGGTTGATGTTGGGAAAACATTCAATGATTAATAAAGATGTGATTTAATGAGAAGATTGGATAGTTGTGTTGATTTCATATGAGTTATTAAGAAAAATGACTTTGAAATATGTTAAGCTAGTGTTAATTCATAACTTAAGGATAAGTTAGAATCTAAACTGAAAATCAATGAGTTAATTTGATGAGTGAATGAATTTTATCAAAGTTTGATATGTTTTATCAAATTAAAATTTGAAGTTGAATACTTGGAATATGTTTAATAGTTTATGCATATGATACCATAAGTATAAGAGTGCAATAAATTTATTTAAATATAATAAATAGATAAGATGAATATGTGAAAATCAATTCGATAATAAAGTGTAAATTGTTTTGATTGGCTCGTGATAACCGAGTCTTGATGAATGAAGGATTTGTATCCGATCAAGAGAATAAAAAAATATTTTGAGTGTATGAATATTTCGAATCAATAGATCTTGATTCAAAAGTGATGTAATAAGTAAATAATTGAGTAACTGAATATTATAATAATAGAAAAATCATAAACCATTTCATATAAAATCAAATAAACAAATAGCGAATGTTCTTCGAGGTGTTGGGTTTTTTCATAAGCTTTCCATGGCATTTTTTTCCCTAAGTTATTAGCATACCAAAACCAAAACAAATGGGAGAGTTGGCCTCCCATGAGCGTTACATGGCAATTTCAATGACCCAACTCAATCAACTCATTAACGAATCAACTGAGTTTGTCGGCCCATGAGCATTACATGACGATTTAACCGACCAAACTAAATAACGAATAAACGAACTCAAGCATAAGTAGTTGAAACATCTTGTGTATCACCACAGATGATAATGTTCCAACTAGACATTTTAAAAACAATAAAACACAATAAAAGTGTAACCGTTTAGCCGATTACGTTAAACGCTTAATGTGTCGGTTGCATGACAATTTCCACTATGGCGGAGAATCTTGTCACACTCCCTAGTTCTAAGTGAAAATGAGCAAAAACGAAGCAAGGAAATTCTCAAGGAAATTTCTGACAATAAAAGGCAATCAAATAAAATTACATAGAAATTTTTTTGAGATTGAGGCATAGCCTCAGAGTTATAAAAATATTTTGAGGACGCGACATAGTCTCGGAGTAATAAAATATTTCGAGAGTGAAGCATAGCTTCGGAATTATGTGTGTGTGCATGACAAATAAAATAAACAATTAATTAAACAGTTAAATAAGTACTTAATCTAGCACGTAAGTACGTAAGCTGCAAACAATCAAATAGAACACATCAGGGAAAGAAATAAGCACGTATGAGGCTCCTAAGCATGTTAATAAGGCACTACTAATGACCTATCTTAAACCGCCGGTTCTGATACCAATCTGTCATACCCCAACCTAAGGTGGAAATGCCGAGGCGTGAGCTGGTTGCTCACAGTTCTCAAGGTACTATCACGCAAAATTAAAATTTATAATATCTATTATTCCAATTTATATAGTACAACAAATTAAAATAATCATAGTACACAAAATTCATGAATAAACAATCAAAAATACAATAGGTTTTGTCAACACGAGGTTGAGTGAGTAACACACCAGATTAGGTGTATATATAATTGTAAATAAAAATGCAACAATGTCAAATGAGATAAGCAATTCAACCAATGAGCAAGTAAATGAGCTGTCGATAAGCACGATGCGAGATAAATTGATGATGGCTATTACGACGGACGTATGATTATACTGTTATGAGATTATGCTGGACCTCTCCGAATTGCGATTCAAATAGAGCATGTTAGCACATAACAAGTATATGAATTGCTAAACACAAGTGAAAAATAATTGCAATTTGTGTATCAGATAATAGGAAAATATATAATAACGCATACGTCCCCAAAACATTAAAAATAAGTGTAAAAGGGGGAATGTGATACTCACCAGATCGGATGAACGAAATAAAAATCATGATGTGAGAATGATGAACCCTTCGGGATACACCGACAAGGATTCCTAGTTAAATATAATAATTAAAATTAATTATAAATGATATAATATAATTAAATGAATTAAGATTTCGATGTGATTTTAGTTATGTTGGAATTAGAATGGTCATTGCTTGATCGATTGAACTATACGGTTACTGTTATAGTGAAATCATTATTATTAACTTAAATAAATAAATGTGACTTGAAATAATTATATGATTATTTACATAATATTTAATTAAATATAATGCAATTGTAGATGTGTACATATATAAATATAACTCGTAATATATTAAATAATTTAAGACAACGTTAAAATATATATTTATCATACAATATATATCTTGGATTATTTACCGAAAATCTAATCTATAAATACAATTAATTCGTTTAAAATGCAATTGTTACAATATTTAAAGAATGGCACACACACACACACACACACATATATATATATATATATATATATATATATATATATATATATATACTTTTTATATATAAAACTAATACAAATAAATTTTATAAAGATGTTCAACGACAAGAAAACTCCAAAGGGTGCTAGGTTGAAATAACGATGATTTATTATTATATAAAAAACATAATTATAATATATATATATATATGATGATTTATTATTATATAAAAAATAGACTTATAATATATATATATATATATATATATGTAAGCGAAAGATTTTACGAAATTCGACAAGAAACATAACCCGAAGATGTCGGTTTTAATAAAAAAAATGTTTGTCTAATAATAAATATAATTTATAATTTATTTATCATTTATTAAAAATAATTATATAATTAATAAAAACTAAATAAGAAAATAAAACATAAAAAATCCGGGTGGTTGGGTTCGAACCCCGACCACCAGAATCACAAAACACAACCAAACCAACTTCTCCAGCATGTCAATTAGATAATGACTGTAAATGATTAATTATAAACAGAAGTGACCTGAAACCCCCAAATTGATTATGAACCCTAGAAATTCAATCGTTCAATATGTTGTATTTTTACTTAATCAATCATAGGGTTATTGAATTACAACCAGAATTGAACTATAAACATGTATTAATTACCAAATTACGATACGAATTGTTGGTGGACGGCTCCACAACAGCGGCGACTTGAACCACATCATGAACACGATATTGGGTTATCGTTAGCGATGGGTAGCACGTCTTATATCTAAGTTTAATTGTTTTATGGTGATCGTTAAGGTATTTATTGATGCATGCACTAAGACGGTTTAGGTTATAAGTAAATTCGGTATCCCGATTGATCATTGTTTCTTGATTAAATTCGTCGGTGGAGTCATTATGGTAAGGTGTACCAAGATTACAAATCAATTCCAAGCAAAACGCGAGGATTATGTTCCAAGGCTATAAATCGGGTCGTGGGTCGCAATATGGGCGGGTTAACGGGTTTGGGACTGATTATATGGGTCAACAAATATAATAATGTAATATAATTGCATTTCAGTCCCAGAAGAATGAAGATGAAATCATAATGGGATAACGGTTTTGATTTGGGTTATTTTTGCCAACATATGAAAGCTGTATATATATGTTTTAAATAAATAAAAATATATATTATAATGATTTGTTTACTCGATAAACGCGATAATTTTATTATTATTATTATTACTATTATTATTTTTTGTATAAAGAATTTCCCAAACACATAAACGGGTCGGGTACTCTAGAAATGGACAAACCGAGTTGTTACACCAAACAAATTCTTAGCAATTTCTCCTTTTCTTCTTGTATATTTAGGCTTTTCTTCACTAGGCACTAAACATTTTATATATGTTCGATCAAAAGCCCCTAAACAATTTTAAAATCAAAAAGTACAAAAAAGGGGTTACTATATATGTCAAATCCCTAATGCAAGTTAAAAAAAAAGGTAAAATGATTTCATAATACCTTGAACCATTTCCACTTATGATCAACATAATTCTCGGGAGCAGGTTCGGGCTTTTTAAGCAAACGTGAATGCAATCTGATCACTTTATTACAAACTCTAGAAATACATCTACTAATTGTGTCTCCCGAATGATGAAAACGACATATCATGACCCGATTCTTAAAATTATGAGCTATGATGTGAAGAAAGATGGCTATTGGTTCATCAATGTCCACATACCTATTTGCTTTTAATCCTCCAAATGTTTTAAGCATGTCACACAATTTGATAAAACATGCTCGATTCATACTAATTTGAGATATAGACATGATGTCACTCTCATAAACATACTAATACAATATTGAATATCGATCTAGTTTTGTTGAAAAGTTTCGAATCTGTGGTTTATCTATTTTGTATTTGACTACCAACATGTAAAGTGAAATCACAAGAAAAGAAACAGTTGTAATAAGTTGGTTCCACCATACTAAAATCAATGTCGTGTTCCTTTGGTTACGCTTGCCAGTTTGTAAACTAAGGCGATCCATTTCCTATTTACATGTTACCAACACACAATGAATTAAAATTTGTTGAAACAACCATATTATGATAATTAATATCAAACGAATTATATCAAAGTATTTCATCAAGCACAAATCTGGTTGAAGCATTTCATCAAACAATTGGTGTGCAATGGACATTCAATATAAATAGTTCAAAAATTCAACTATTGATAACCCTTTGAAATCTATCCAATATTGACCTACACCCATGTTCAAAAATGGGAATAATAAAAAGGATAACCCTTTCAAAAGACGGATTTTGAAATCAACTTTGATATAAAATCATAACACTCAACAATGGAAGACCAACTTTAACAGCTATAAAATCATACATGAGATGTAAGAAATCAAACAAGAAACATAAATGTAAGGCCCCAGTCCCAGTGCCTTATATTTTATGTCGGATTTACTCATAAACACAGTTCTACAAATCAGAGTTAATTAAAACCTTTCGCGGAAATGTTAACTTCAATCATTCGTTACAAAACATTCAAACTTGTCTTTAATAGATATCATAAAACATCTTATTTAAAACGTCATTTATCCTATCTTTAGATGAAAATCGTTCAATCCATGCCATGTGTCATCTTCTTGCTAGTTCATTGAACATATTAACTTTCATGCATACTAAAAGTCAGCTACGATGAGTGAGTTCTAGTAAATCAGGCAACGTACAATACGTTCTCATACATTCACGAATACGTATCCGATGATACATATTCATACTTAAATTGAACTTCATTCATGCACTTTATAATTATCCGTAAGGGGACCATTGCATAATATCTATTAGAAGAACAATCACTATTATCCATAGTAGTAACAACTTGAATCATCCATAAAAGGATCTGTATAAACTATCCATAAAAGGACCCCAAGATAGAATCCATTGAAAGATCCTTATACATCACCCATAGAAGGGACCCTATATACTTTCCATAGAAGGACCACTACATATTATCCATAAAAGGAGCCCTATACATGATCCATAGAAGGAACCATATATATTATCCATAGAAGGTACTCCATATAAGGAACGGATACTCATTTATATAATATTCGTATAAGGAACGCTAATAAGGTTCGCAATCCTTATTTACGCTATCACATATTGAGTCTAGGTCCAATAGTAGTTTAGAGGGATTTTCCATCCTAACTTACTATGCCGGACGTAAATCTCACATACTATTCATGTACCTACTTACACATACCTCACGTATACGATAATTACATCGTAGCATACGAACACTCTAGGCGTCCTTCACATCATTCATCTAACAACCATACTCCTCGACGATATTTGCAATATTCGAAGATCGTTCACGTACTGACAGACAGTTATTTATTACATTCATACATTCTATCACATATATCATATGTAGCATACACTTACCACTTAAGTTAAGTGTATTAACTTTCACATTAAGTAAGTACACAGCCCCGAAAACATAACAAGGAAATGGGGCTAGAAACTCACATGTCTCCTATTTCTTTATGAGTTTATAGTAATCCCCTTATTTAATTGAGCACGGCTAACTATATGATAATTACAGATAGCAATCACTAACCTTTTACACATCATTTAAGTTTCCTCCTAAAATTTCTAAGTCTGGTATAGTCTATTCGAATGGGCATTCTATTCGAATGGGTATTCCAATCGAATGGAGTATTATATTCTAACTGACATTCTATTCGAATGGGTATTCCATTTTTCTAAGTTTGGAGTATTCTATTCGAATGGGGTATTCCATTTGAATGGAGTATTCTATTCTAATGGAGTATTCTATTTGAATGGGCATTCTATTCGAATGGGTATTCCATTTGAATGGAGTATTCTATTCTGGTGGACATTCTATTCGAATTGGTATTCCATTTTTCTAAGTCTGAAGTATTCTATTCGAATGGGGTATTCCATTTTAATGGAGTATTCTATTCTAATGGAGTATTATATTCGAACGGGCATTCTATTCGAATGGGTATTCCATTTGAATGGAGTATTCTATTCTAATGGACATTCTATTCGAATGAGTATTCAATTTTCCTAAGTCTGGAGTATTCTATTTGAATGAGCATTATATTTGAATGTGTATTCCATTTGAATGGAGTATTCTATTCAAATGGACATTCTATTCAAATAGGTATTGCACTTTTTTATGTCTGGAGTATTCTATTCGAATGGGGTATTTCATTTCATTGGAATAAATTTCTAAGTCTGGAGTATTCTATTCGAATATAACCACTGTAGGGTATTAAATACCATATTTTTCATTTTCACTTCATATTATAACATCTATTCTTGTAAGACCCCGATTCCGGTGCCCTACTTTGGCGTTGGATTTACTCATTAACACAGTTCTAAATATCAGAGTGAATTAAAACTTTCGCTGAATAAATAAAATATCAACATTTATTACAAAACATTCAAAACTTGTCTTTAAAACATAACTTAATACATGTCTTTTAGTTCAAACATTAACAACTGAGTCTTCAGATGCCAGCTTCTTTATTCATCTGCCATGTGTCCCCCTTCAATCCAGCTATCTCATCCTACTCACCTGCGTACATACTAAAAGTCAGCTACGCTGACTGAGTTCTAGTCAATCAGACAACATACAATACATTTACATATTTATATATACGTATCCGTAGATACATATTACATACTTAGCCTGTTATCTTTCTTTCATTCGTACATGCATACTTTCTTTCTGTCATTCATACTTTCATAATACATACATAATTCTTTCTATCGTTCACCGTTAATGGTTATTCCTTTCTTTAGTTGTGCGAGACTAACTGTATAACAATTACACGTATCAATTAACTATCACTACGCATATCGCATTTCTAGTCTAGTTATAACCCTCAATGAGCGGGGGTCTGGGGGCAGCGCCCTCGCAGCGGGGTTCTAGGGGCAGCAGCCCCTAGCAGGGTCCAAGGGGCATAGCGCCTGGCTGGGGTCGAGCTGCCAGGTCATCATGAAAAAATTTTATTTTAATTAACTATCTTAACACAATTTCCATTGGAATTCTTATTTTATAATTTTATTTGCTAACTCAAAAAGTTCTAGGGCTTCTTTGTAATTAAATCATTTTATTCTATGTGTAGGGGCCTTTCTGTAATTCTTACAAATTCTAATTCGTTATCTATCCTATTAAGAATGAGGTTCATTCGTTACTTCTTAACTTTATAACGTACTAACCCTCAAAACGAATCGGTCTTTATAACGAACCGGTCTTTATAACGAACTGGCCTTTAACGAATGAGCATAACGAACTACTGCTAACGAATGGGCATAACGAATTACTGTTAATTCGTTACTTCTCCTTAACGAATGCGCGTAACGAATTACTATTAATTCGTTAGTCTTCCGTTAATGAATTAGGGTTAGGTCAGAGAATGTTCTCTGACATGCTTAACCTCGTATGCCGCCTTTCCGGCGCCTCCGTGCCGGAAAAACGTATTTTTGCACCGTTTTTCACCGTTTTAAGTCCCGTTCGATCCAGATCTGAGCTAGGGTGACCCCTAAGCTAATATTTTGACCGTTTTATACCCGATTCCATCTGGATCCCGTTACTTTCACGGTTGAGGGTGTCGGCACGTCATTTCATGACTAGATCAAACGGGTTGGATCCATAAGATATCATAACATCATTACCTCGGATGGATGGTTTTCCTTCTTGGTTTCGGTTAGAGAGAGAGAGAGAGCTTAAGTGTGTGTTTTGGGTGGTGTATGGAATGGATGAGAGTGAATGAATTAATTATAATTATGGTAGTTATATCATGGGTCATGGGCTAAAGCCCATGGTCTATCTTCCTTCTTTATTAACCCAAGTCCATTACCCATATTTATTTAACCCAACACAAGTTCGACACATTAGAACTCATCTTTTATTTTATTAACTGAACGGAAAACGGGATGTTACAAGTCTTCCCCCTTAAAAATGTTTCGTCCCCGAAACCAAACTATTACTGAAACAAATCAGGATAAAACTTGCGCATCTCTTCTACTACTTCCCAGGTGGCATCCGATCCTTTGCGATGCTTCCATATCACTTTCACCAAAGTGATGACTTTATGACGATGTTGCTTCTCCTTGCGATCGTCTACCTCTACCAGCTGCTCGATATAGTTTAGTTGTTCTTCGACCTCGATGTCTACTAATGACACGTGAGACGTGTCATCAGCTCGACATTTTCTCAAATGAGAAACATGAAAGGTCAAGTGAATTCCCTCCAGCTTCTCAGGTAAGTCTAGCTTGTAAGCTACCTCACCCACACGCTCAAAAATCTAAACGGTCCAATGTACCTCGGACTTAGCTTCCCTTTTTTCCCGAAGCGAATAATTCCCTTCCAAGGCGAGACCTTGAGCATCACATTGTTTCCAACTTTAAACTCGATCGGTCGTCGCCGTTTATTAGCATAGGACTTATGATGATCTTGGGAAGCTTTCATTCTTGCTCTGATTTGATCAAACTTTGAAGAGGTTTCTTGCACAACTTCTAAGCTTCCAATCTCTTTCTGTCCAATTTCTCCCCAACATGCCGGGGTTCTACAACGTCTACCATAAAGCATCTCAAACGGGGGCATGCCAATACTTGAATGGTAGCTGTTGTTATAGGAGAACTCTGCCAGATGCAAATGATCATCCCAACTTCTTACAAAGTCTAAAACACAAGCACGTAGCATATCCTCAAGGGTTTGGATAGTCCATTCAGACTGCACATCTGTTTGAGGATGATACGCTGTACTGATGTTCAATCTTGTTCCCATAGATTCGTGGAACTTCTTCCAAAATCTTGAAGTAAAGAGAGTATCTCTATCAGACACAATCGATAACGGCACTCCATGCTTATCCACAACCTCTTTTATGAACACATTTGCTAACGCTTCTAACGAGATAGCCTCTCGTATAGGCAGAAAGTGAGCACTCTTAGTCAAACGGTCTACAATCACCCAAATGGTATCATGGTGCTTAGCTGTACGGGGTAGCTTAGTTATGAAATCCATGGTGATGTGTTCCCATTTCCATTCAGGTATTTGTAGTGGCTGCACCTTCCCATAGGGCTTCTGGTGCTCCGCTTTAACTTGCAAGCAGTTAAGCACTTACTGACACAATCTCTCTTCATACCCGGCCACCAGTAATCTCTCTTCATGTCTTGATACATCTTGGTGGATCTCGAATGAATCGAGTATCTTGACTTATGAGCTTCATCTAGGATTCGCCCTCGAAGATATCCATGGCGTGGAATCCACATACGGTCAAACCTAGTCTTTACACCATGAGTGTTTTCCATCAACTCGCTTTGTTATCTGACATTTCTTTCCTTCTTCAGTAATCCTTCATCTGTCAGTACCTCAGACTGCGCCTCGATGATTTCTCCAAGAAATCTGAGTTGACGAGTAACTTGTAAGACTTTACTGTTGCAATGACTTCTTCATTCTTGGGGCTTAACGCGTCTGTGACCATATTAGCTTTGCCAGGATAATACTTGATATCACAGTCATAGTCCTTTATCAGCTTTAACCATCTTCTTTGTCTCATGTTCAATTTTTATGTTCAAAGAATTACTTTAAGCTCTTATGATCTGTGTAGATAGTACACTTAGTACCAAACAGATAGTGTCTCCATATCTTTAGAGCATGCACTACTGCTTTTAGCTCTAAATCATGCGTCTGGTAGGTACTCTCATGAACCTTCAACTGTCTAGGCGCATAAGCTATAACCTTTCCTCGTTGCATTAGCACGCAACTCAACCCACGATGCGAGGCATCAGTACAAACAACCAAATCCTCGTCACCATCGGGTAGAGCAAGGATTGGAGCTTGTGTGAGTCTTCTCTTCAATTCCTCAAAATCTTCTTCCTGAAACTTACCCCAATTGAATACTACAGACTTCCGGGTCATTCCGGTCAGTGGTGCGGCTATCTTAGAGAAGCCTTCAATGAATCTCCTATAATAGCCAGCCCCCTAAGAAGCTGCGTATATCAGTCGGGTTCTGCGGAGTCTTCCAATTTACTATCGCCTCGATCTTAGCTGGGTCCACGGTAATCCCTTCAGGATTTATTACGTGACCTAGAAACTAAACTTCACGCAACCAAAATACCCACTTTGAAAACTTAGCATACAACTTCTCTTCCTTCAGTTTGTCTAATACTTCTCTTAGATGTTCAGCATGGTCACACTCGCTCTTCCAATAAATCAATATATCTTCAATGGAGACGATAACTGACTTGTCTAACATCGGCCCGACATACCCTATTCATAATATTCATGAATGCCGCAGGAGCATTCGTTAGACCGAATGACATCACGAGGAACTCGTAGTGTCCATACCACGTCCGAAACGCTGTCTTAGGGATGTCTGCCTCTTTCACTTTCAATTGATGATAGCCTGATCTAAGGTCTATCCATGAGAACCAACTCGAACCTTGTAATTGATCAAACAAATCATCAATCCGTGGGAACGGATATCTATTCTTCACCGTAAGCTTGTTCAACTCACGATAGTCTATACACATTCTCATACTTCCATCTTTCTTCTTAACAAACAACACTGGTGCACCCCACGGGGGAAACACTCGGTCTTATAAAGCCTTTATTGAGGAGTTCTTGCAGTTGGGACATCAATTCTTTCATATCAGATGGCACCATGAGGTAAGGTGCTTTTGCGACGGGCTGGGCTCCTGGTACTAAGTCTATCTGAAATTCTATCTCACGCTCTGGTGGCAACCCTGGAGGGTCCTCAGGGAACACTTCTAGATAGTCACACAAAACAGGAACATCTTTTACTTCTCTTGCCTCGGCCGTAGCTTTAACAACACACACCAGGTAGGCACCACACCCTCGTCATAGCAATCCTTCTGCTTTTATCATTGAAATGACATTAAGCCCTGCACTTTCTTTGTCACCATAAAGTCACTGTATCACCATCCAAGGATTTTAACCTACTCTTACACACTATCTGAGCCTTAAACTCAGATAGCCAATCCATTCCCAAAACCACATCGAACCCTCCTAAGGTCATGACATACAAAGTAACAGGGAAGTCACGTCCCTCTAACTCTATCTTACAGTCCTTGCCTCGGCCGTAGCTTTAACAACACACACCAGGTAGGCACCACACCCTCGTCATAGCAATCCTTCGGCTTTTATCATTGAAATGACATTAAGCCCTGCACTTTCTTTGTCACCATAAAGTCACTGTATCACCATCCAAGGATTTTAACCTACTCTTACACACTATCTGAGCCTCAAACTCAGATAGCCAATCCATTCCCAAAACCACATCGAACCCTCCTAAGGTCATGACATACAAAGTAACAGGGAAGTCACGTCCCTCTAACTCTATCTTACAGTCCTTGCCTCGGCCGTAGCTTTAACAACACACACCAGGTAGGCACCACACCCCTCGTCATAGCAATCCTTCGGCTTTTATCATTGAAATGACATTAAGCCCTGCACTTTCTTTGTCACCATAAACCGTCACTGTATCACCATCCAAGGATTTTAACCTACTCTTACACACTATCTGAGCCTCAAACTCAGATAGCCAATCCATTCCCAAAACCACATCGAACCCTCCTAAGGTCATGACATACAAAGTAACAGGGAAGTCACATCCCTCTAACTCTATCTTACAGTCCTTAACCATTCTCAATATCCTAACCGAGGTTTCACTCGCGGTTTCTACTCTAAAAGTTTCAGGCACACGACAACGTTTCATTTTTGCTAACTTATTAAATGCGGTAGCTACAAAACTTCTATTTTCACATGAATCAAACAATACTGAAGCAGAAATACCGTTCATTATAGACGTACCTGTCACAACATCATGAATCTGTTTGGCTTGTTCCTGAGTTAACATAAAGGCCCTAGCCCTTGGCCTTGCTTGATCAGCAATTTTCTTTCCGCTTCTTCCAGCTTCACCGTCAGTGCACTCCCTTGCCATATGACTAGTCTTACCACAATTGTAACACGCGGGCTTTGCAGTGCAATCTAGAGCATAATGCCCCACCTTCCCACACTTATAACACGCATTCGACCCAAGATTGTACTCTCCACCATGAGCTTTTCTACACTTATGACAAACATATGTACCCTTTCCCCATTTGCACTCACCACCATTCATCTTTCCACAGGTCTTACATGACCTTTCTCCCACACTTTTGGCTTCTTAACCTTAGGGTTCCACAACTGGGTACCGAGTCGTTTAGTAGGAACAACCCATTTCTTCTCCTTCTTCTCTTCTACCACCACTTCATCCACAGCCAGATCATCGTAAACCATCTCTGCGAGTTCTACAGCAGACTCGAAAGTAGCAGGTTTTCTGGTCTTGACCAAAGTGCGGACGTTCTGTGCCAGTCCTATTATGTAGCACTTGAATCTTTTGGCCTCGGTGTTCACCATGCCAGGCATCAACCTCGACATGCGGTTGAATTCAATAGTATACTCGTGGTGTGTCGTCTTTCCCGCTTTCAAGTTCAGAAATTTCATTTCAGCCCTTTCAACCTCAGCATCAGCACAAAATCGCTTCATCACCAATTCCTTCAGGTCATCCCACCTCATAGCATTACCTTCCTCTTGAGTCTTTCTCTGAAGGTCTTATATGGCTTCATCTCCGAACGATTGGGTGGTATAACCCACTGTCATCCCCTTCCCTCTCAGCGGTCCTCACATGGCTTCCAACAGACTTTTCAGGTTGTAGTTTCTTCACTACAGCAGCTACATCTTGAGCATTGGTTTCCTGAACAGGAGGGTCATGTTGATACCCATCATTGTTGCTCAGATTTCGTCCAGTTGCACTTCCTTCTTCCCTTGAGTTTGCAGCTGATTCTACAGATGGTTCTCAGACAATATGTGGCCTACCACGACGTCCAGTACGACCTCCCTGACCGACAACCTTTCTTGCTCCAGCCATTCGTATTCTATAAGGAAACACAAACATCATCACTCAAGGAACTATTTCGTACAAGGGTAGTAAGGCTAACAGGTAATAACAGTGGCCAGCTGTGATTAGCTGATCATGTTAGTTTCCGTGTCTTATACACTTCCCCTTATGAGTCTATTTGTGATTATTCTACTTCTAACAGTTAGACAATCAAACAGTTCGTATAATCATATACTCCTATCTCTAGAAATTAAGCTAACTTCCTTACAGATTCTTACATCACCTGTGAAATTAATCACTTACTTTACCTTTCCTTAGCTTGATAGAGTGACACATGGCTTTCTTGAACTCGCATCTTCTTTCTTTTCATACTTAAATCCCATTCTCTGTTCGAGTCTAAGCATGTAGGATGCTTAATTCTCTCGAACTTATGCTCTGATACCAACTGGTAAGGCCCCGATCCCGGTGCCCTACTTTGGCTTTGGATTTACTCATTAACACAGTTCTAAATATCAGAGTGAATTAAAACTTTCGCTGAATAAATAAAATATCAACATTCATTACAAAACATTCATAACTTGTCTTTAAAACATAACTTAATACATGTCTTTTAGTTCAAACATTAACAACTAAGTCTTCAGATGTCAGCTTCTTTATTCATCTGCCATGTGTTCCCCTTCAAGCCAACTGTCTCATCCTACTCACCTACGTGCATACTAAAAGTCAGCTACGCTTAGTGAGTTCTAGTCAATTAGGCAACATACAACACATTCACATATTTATATATACGTATCCGTAGATACATATTAGATACTTAGCCTGTTATCTTTCTTTCATTCGTACATACATACTTTCTTTCTGTCTTTCATACTTTCATACTTTCATAATACATGCATAACTATCTTTACCTTCTCATATATTATTAGGGTCTGGTCCCTTCCTTCTCTATCTCCGATATTATTTGGGTCTAGTCCATTCCTTTTCTATCTCAAATTAGGGTCTGGTCCCTTCATTTTCTATCTAATCAACCATTCCGACGCTTATACATACATTCCATTATATACAATCATACATATTCTTATGCATTCATACATCATTCATGCATCTTATATAAGACACACCTTTCCTGGCGATACGTGCAATATCCGAAGATCGTTCACGTACCGGCAGGCATACATTCGTAATATTCATACATACTATTACATCAATCATCATAGCATACACTTACCATTTAAGGTAAGTGTATTAACATTCACATTGAGTATGCACACAGCCCCGAAAACATAACAAGGAAATGGGGCTAGATATTCACCTGCATTCTGTTAGGTTCACCGTTTAAGGTTCTTCATTTCTTTAGTTTTGCGCGACTAACTGTATAATAATTACACGTATCAATTAACTATCACTACCCATATCGCGTTTCTAGTCTAATTATAACCCTTAACGAACAAGTGTCCGGGGGCAGCGCCCCTGGCAGCGAGGTTCTAGGGGCAGCAGCCCTAGCAGGGTCCAAGGGGCAGAGCGCCTGGCTGGGGTCGAGCTGCCAGGTCAGTTTGGAAGAATTTTATTTTCATTAAATGTCTTAACACAACTTCCATTGGAATTCTTAATTTATTATTTTATTTGCTAACTCAAAAGTTCGATGGCTTCTTTGTAATTAAATCATATTATTATAAGTTCAGGGACCTTTCTGTCATTCTTACAAATTCTATTTCGTTATCCATCCTCTTAACGAATGAGGTTCATTCGTTACTTCTTAACTTTATAACGAACTGACCCTCAAAACGAATCGGTCTTTAAAACGAACTGGTCTTTATAACGAACTGGCCTTTAACGAATGATCATAACGAGCTGCAGGTAATTCGTTATTTCTCTTTAACGAATGGGCATAACGAATTACTGTTAATTCGTTAGTCTTCCGTTAACGACTTAGAGTTGACATGCTTAACCTCGTACGCCGCCTTTCCGGTGCCACCGTGCCGGAAAAACGGGCGGTGGCCGGAAAAATGTATTTTTGCACCGTCTTTCGTCCCGTTCGATCCAAATCTGAGCAAGGCTGACCCCTAAGCTCGTATTTTGATCGTTTTATACCCGATTCCATCCAGATCTCGTGACTTTCACGGTTGAGGGTGTCGGCTCGTCGTTTCGCGACTAGATCTAACGGGTTTGGATCCATAAGATATCATAACATCATTACCTCGGATCGATGCTCTGTTTTCCTTCTTGGTTTCGGTTGGAGAAAGAGAGAAAGAGAGAGAGCGAGAGCTTAAGTGTGTGTTTTGGGTGGTGTATGGGATGGACGAGAGTGAATAAATTAATTGTTAATTATGGTATTTATATCATGGGTCATGGGCTTAAGCTCATGGTCTATCTTCCTTTTTTATTAACCCAAGTCCATTACCCATATTTATTTAACCCAACACAAGCCTGACTCATAATAACTCATATTTTAGTGTTCTTTTATCTTTTAAACATATTCCTTTCTATTCTAGCCCAAGATCTAGCTTACTCATCGATAAAGTTTACACCTTTATTGGATTCAAACCCGTTTAGCTAGATCTAGGGTTTCTACATGAACCGTTCTTACTCGCGGGTTCAATAAGTTCACTTTTAACATCAAGTTTATATTTTTATGGTATAATAATACCCGATTTGCCTTAGGGCTATGTCTTAGGGCAAACCGTCCTTTTTACGTCTTTAGGCCACGGTTAGCTTCGATGTGCAACTATAGACTTGTTCTTGCTTGCTTAGCTAAAGATCTATCAAGATCTAGGCTCAGTTCTTGGATTGTTGGATCTCGGCCGTAAGGAGGTTTGTGTTTGAGAGTGTTTGGTTTAAGTGTGTGTTTTTGAAGTTATAGGCTATGGTGTAAAGATGGATGGAAATAGAAAGCATTAGGGTTTAAGGGGTATTTTAACTCCCTTAAGCCCATGGACCTTAGGCCTATCTTTCCTTTTTGGTCTATAATTAATTATATCTTTAAAGCCTACCATCTTATATCTATCTTTATTTATCTTATTACTATTATTATACTAACTCATTTAATTCTTCAGACGTAAATAATATATTAAATATTATTTATGGAATTTTGGGATGTTACAATAAATTAGACAAGTATTAAACAAAAATTTAAACACAAAACAAAAATTAAAGTATAATAATAAATTATAATAATAATATATCCTTTTTTCGATAAGGGGACAACAACAAGTACTGACTGAGTAGTTGTTGTTTGACTATAATAATAATAATAATAATAATATATCATAATAATATATGCTTCATCTTCTCCATGACTGACTGTAACTAAAACACACACACAAAACCCTAACCTATGGTGGAGGAGAACGACGATGGAGAAGAACAACGGTGGAGGTAGACGTGCAAGATGGTGGTTCACGGTGGTAGAGAACGGTAGTGGAGCATGGTGGTGGAGCAGATTCAGTGGTAGTGGTGAATATGATAATTTGAAAGAGCGCCTACGGGTTATGGTTTAATAAAACATTCCTTTCAAAACTGGTGGGATTTTAAAATCCTATGAAAATGGGATTTGATGGGATTCTCTTTCCATTCGAATTCCGGTCAATAGGGAAACGATCACAGGAATCTGTGCGATTTAAAATCCCATTCTGTCCAATTCCATTGAATTCCGTGAAACGAACACGCTTATTGTTTTTTACATCACAATCGTTCACATAAAGTACTATCTATATAAAATTTGCCAATTTTAACCGTTAACCAACTGACCCGTTTCAAAGGTAGAGGCTTCGTTGTCCTCCGCATAGTGAATCAAATGACATGGTCAATTTATGTCTTCAAGGGTTTTCACATTTCTTAAGAAAATAAAGTAGTTACGATCAGAGTTCTCCACTTCCACTGGATATCAATAAAATTTGGATCAAAGCACCTAGCAAAATAAGAAAATGAATCGTCATAAATATGATTTTTTAGCCCCCGTATTACAAATATATTTCCCTTTATGTGAAGAATAAACGGACCCATTTATGTGAAGTATCTCACTACCCACACAGCTCCTAACCCAATTTTCACAATGAGTTAGGCAAAGATTAAACTGTAGTAATCATCGAACTTTTAAACACATAAAAGATTATTTAACTTAAGCGATTAAATAATCATTCGGAAGATTATTTTGTAGTGTTACAAGTATTCCACATTATTGGTACAATATCATCAAGTAAGCACATATTAAACTTGCGTCTAACGTCTAATTTAAATTTTAATGGAATATGTATAATTATAATTTACACGCTTTTAGGTACCTTGATTTCATCTAGGATATCTTTGGGCCCCAATTTTTGCGCTCACGAATTCACTAACTTATTTAAAATTTCGTTCTTGATCATGCCACTAAAAATTCATAAATGAGTTTTTAAACCCAACAGACCAAAAATGAAATATCACAAGAATTACTCCGGTGGTGTTAATTGGACATATCATGTATAAATATTATCGAAAGAAAAGCAAATTCGTAAGGGAAAAAAACAATGCACATAATCGTTTATGCTGTTCTTGAACCTCTATCGGTCAAATATGTAACATATTAGAAAAGAAACTGTGATGAATGACCGGGGAGTTGCAAAAAGTATACATTATACTTTTCAATTCTTAACACAATAAATTCATTGATCACAGTATAGCATAAACAATACGCACACCTCCACTGTTTCAAATCCAATCTTTACAATTTCTTCCAACCGGATAAATCAATTTCGATGACTTCACTTTTGAAAAAAAAAAGTTCCCAAACAGATGGTCTGCCAAACAACATTTGCAAAATTTAGTTACCAACTGACCTTAAAGTGCCATTTCTGCTTGCAATGCAGCAAGTTCATCTTCCTCTTCTGTGTTCTGGCGCTGAGCCGGGCGTGTTTGTTGCCTTCCAGCTGGCACATAAACTGGTGTTGCAGGTGCAGTGGTCGCTGGCTACAGAAGTTTCTCCTCTAACTCGGCTCCTTCTAACTCTTCAAGTTCAGCCTCGTTCGTCCTGCATTTTTTATGTTACTTAATTATTAATTACATTTAAAAGTAAATGTTTTATATAATATTTTATGAATATAAAAAAAAAAGGAGTTCATGTCTGTCACACCCCGACTTAGAGCTTAGGTGTGTGACCAATAGTTGATACCGGTTTTGTAAATATATCAGAGTTTGTTTTAGCGGAAGACTTTTTATTATTTAAAATAAACAAGTTATATACATTGAAATCATTATAAATAAAATAAAAAATTCCTTTGTTTGAAAAAGCTTCTCAAGTAATAAATATCCAAGTATTCTTATTTTATAAATCTTTGTTTAATGTTATTTTAATATCTTAAAATAATGAGTCATCTCTACCTTACGAACATACACTTCATGAATGACTCTAATTCTTAATACTATATTTTCCTGAAATGTTAGAAAAATACGTCAGCTATATGCTGGTGAACAGACTGACGTGAAAAATATTTTCTTTTACTTAATTACCCCTCGATACATAGTTATGTCCGGCCCATCGTGGTTGATGAATAATCAAGCTTATAAACAAAACACGATTATGAGCTCAAGTCTCTACACAAAACACCCAGCAAACACCGCAGCGTTCGACACTAGTTAGGTACCATGCGTATACACATGGTCATGCTCTCCTCATGGAAGGCGTCATATGACCAAGTGTGGTGTGGTGTACCCACCACATTTACCACATATGTAAGGATCTAGACAAACGTACACGACAGCCTGAGGGCTAGCGCTTACTTTTGTTTATAACATTTTATAGACACAAAGTCTTATGTAATTCATTTAATTATTTTGACTCGGTTTAAACACGTTTGTAAAGTTTGGGGCGTATTCACCTTTTTCTTTTGATCAGCTTCAATACACTGTCCGAGAGTCTTTCCCTTTTCTTGTTATCTCACACATATAGTACGAGTATAACTTTTATTAGTCGGATCTTTAATATAGCTTAAGACATTTAGTCTATTTTGTATAGGTTTTACCTAGATTATATCTTCTTTATGAACCTTTAGTTCAAAACATCTTTTTTTTTATTTTAAACCTTTAGTTTAAAATATCTTTCTTTCTTTTCTTTTTTACAAGTTTAAAAACTTTAGTTTAACTTGTTTTAGTTTTTCTTAAACTCTACGTTTCATCTTCTTTAAGAAACATATACTTTCTTTTCTTATTACTTAAGAATAATATATCATTAAATAACATTTATAACAAAGAATATCATATCTATATGTATTTCTTTCTTTTTTATATTTCTTTTTCTAATCATGTTTGAACCTATATTTCAAATCATGTACTTTTTATTCTTACGTTCAAACATTTAGTCCGACATGTTTTCTTTTTTAAAATCTACGTTTTTCAAAACGTATACTTATATATATACATCATTTAGTTTATATGAATAATATAAACAATATATATATATATAATATATATATATAGGTATCGGATCATTTCAGAAGTTTTTTACAGCGAGAAGTGAAGGTGTAACTCCATTAATCCCGAAATTCACTCCATTTCTTACGTGTAGGTGCGTTGTGTAGGTGCATATGTAAAGGTATTTTAAATAATAATAAATATATGAATATATATATATATATATATATATATATATATATATATTCATATATTTATTATTATTTAAAATACCTTTAAATAACACTTTTATCTTTATTTATTAATAAAGAATATTTCATTTGTTTTTCTTTTATTTCTTTTCTTTTATTATTATCTAAGATCATTTAAATAATAATTTTACTTTATCTATAACCAATAGTTATATTTATATATTTCTCTTTATATAATTTCTTTGCTTTTTCTTTTGTTTATTTACGAGGTATCGAGTATATTCCCGACTAAGGTCTAAGCCTTTTAATATTTTATTTGGGCATTATGCGTACCTTACTTGGCTTATTATTTTCTAAACTTTCGGGCATCACTTTGACACTTGCACATATATCGGGGATCTTGATCAACACTTTGTTTCACGTAAAATGAGACACGCCGGTCTTCAAAGTTCGACGGCACGCACTTCGAGACGGGACGTCGGGTCGTCTCAGGTCGGCACGTACTTCGAGGCGGAACGTCGGGTCGTCTCGTATTGGCATGTATTTCGAGATGATGTCGTCGGTATTTCGGGGTATCGTCGCTTTGTTGACACATATTACGAGGTGGTCGGTACACGTTTATCGAGATGATTTTTTTAAAGAGAGGGAGTATATTCTAGAGAGAGAAAGAGATGTGTAAAGTTGGGTGAGTGAAAATGAGGATGATCACTCCTATTTATAGGTTGGTTAACAAACCCATCACGATACGCGATAGTTAATGAAAACCCCGTCGCGTATCGCCACGTAGGGTTGATGACTCAACAGTAGCTTCGCAACGTGGCGGATGCGGTGCCACGTGGTGACACGTAGCAGGACATGATGCCACCTTGTGACACGTGGCGGGACACGTGTCACGTTGGGCTTTGGTTCGTCGTGTATCATCGACAGCCCATTTCTTGGGTTTTGAAAACATGCCCATCGCGATACGCGATGGGATTCCTTCTAATCCGTCACGTGTCGCGATGGGATTGGGAAAGCAGAATTTTCTCTTTTAGTCCTTGGGTTTTGAAATTTGGTATTTTTGGATCGAAATTTTTGTGATGTTACATCCTACCCACCTTGGAATGAATCTCGTCCTTGAGATTCGTTTTTTAGGATTATTGGGGGTACTTTTTCTTCATTTCGGATTTAAGTTTCCAAGTATAGTCAGGGCCTCTTCGTGAGTCCCACTTTACTTTGGCTAATTTTAAATGTTCGTCTTTTAATTTTCTTTGTTTTAAAATCTTTGATTTGAATGGGTCTTTCTACAAATTTTAGATGTCTTCATCTTTTAAAAGCATTGACAAAGATTTATCTGCTAGACATTTTCACAGATTTAGAGTTATGGAATACATCGAGTATCCCTTTCTTTTCCTCGAGTAGTCGCAAATGGTATGCAACAGTACGAATTCGCTCGAGTATTTTGAATGATCCTACGAAATGTGAACTAAGTTTTCTTTTCTTACCGAAGCGAAAGACGTTTTTCGAAGGCGAAATTTTAAATAAAAATCTATTGCTTATATTGAATTCTAATTGTTTACGACGAAAATCGGCGTAACTCCTTTTGGCGATCTTACACCACCTTGATTTGTAATACTTTATTTGTCGTTTCGTGATTTACTTCCTAGACATTTGGTTATACCTTGTTCTAAACCAACACGTAGGTTTTTTGGCTTTTATATTCGTATAACATCTCATTTGGTATGGCTTAGATTTATTATACGAAAATTCTTATTAGAATAAAATGATTATCCAACTTCCACTTAAATCTATCATACTTGCGTGGAGCATAACTTCGAACGTTTTGGATTGTTCTTTTTTACTTTGCCCATCTATTTGGGGATCATAGGCAATGCTAAAGTTCGATCGAGTTCTTAACGTTTGTTGGAAACTTTTCCAGAAATGAGACGTAAAATGATTGTTCCCGATCAAAAGATGATAGACATTTCATGCAAAGCAACGATGTTGTTCACATGTATTCCCGCTAGTCTATCCATTGAATATGTCTCATTAATTGGGAGGAAAATGGGCAAACTTTGGTAGTCTATCAGCAATAACCCAACTTGTATTGCGTTGGCATGTAGTCTTTGAAAGCTTTGTAATACAGCTCACGGTTATCATTACCCACTTCTACACGGGGAGTTTGGGTTGTTTAATGTAATCCAAAGGTTTATTCGTGCTTGATTTTAACTTGTAAATAAATTTCGTTACGTACGAAGTGATATCTTGTTAATGTTCTTTGATCTAAGGTTGTGGTATATTTTATCACTTTCTGAGTACATCCTGTACTTATGATCTTTGTTCATTATCGTCTCGCGTAGTTTTTCATTATCGGTATCCACTTTCGGTTTTCGAGTCTAAGGATTTTTGTCATCTCTCTTGAATAACAAGTCGATTGTACCATGCTATCTCTCTTCGGAGATTTGATTTTTGTTGATTACTTACTCTTGAGGTTTCTTATTTTCGCTTTGTTTGTGTTTACTTAAAGTTTTAGAATTTCTAAAACTTATTGTTCTAATTTTCCAGGTCTTCTCATTCTTCGGTTTATAGTTAATAAAAATCTTCATACTCAATGGTTTTCTCTTAGCATTCTTTGAATCTACTATCCTAAGTAGATATTCTAATACTATACCATTTTATGTTGCATCCACTCCTTATGCAATTTATACAATCCTCTTTGTAATTACATTTCCGGATTCGATCGAAAATAGATAGCCTCTTTCTATGGCTATCTTGTTTGACTTTTTATTAATACTTTCAAGTGTAGTATATCTCTTTTGTTAGTTCTATATCTTTGGATGACATACATAGTAAGTTTATAGTTTAGAATATCATAAATAAATGTAAATCGCTAAACACAGTGGCCAATTGTGTTTAATTATTTACCTTACCTTCAGTTATTCTAAATATTTGCTAGATATTTCTCGAATTTAATCTATCGAATCTATTTCGTAGAAATCTCCATGACATCTTATCCTTCATGATATTGATAATTTCCTTTCTTCGATCGTCCTTTTGATTCTTTCTTAATTTCTATCTATTTTAAGGAATGATAATATTTTGTCTAACTTACTCAATTCTTTTCTTTATATTCATTTTTCTGTTCACAATAGATGTTGTTCTTAAAAATTTCTAAACTTGAATAAATAATAGCATTTTTGTGTACAGAGACGATCTATATGCTAATATTTTCTTTATATTTATTAGGGATTTAAATACCTATTCATTGTTACAAAATCTCTCGTTTATAATGAGTTTGTAAGCGGGTTACAAAAGCTTAACTAGAGTAATAGCTATTACAAGAGTTAACATTTCTTTGACCTACTTTTGCCTTCATTATCGGAGCCACAGCTTCATTAATCATTTCACGAACATCGTCTCTTAATTGGTCATTCATTTCTTTGTTTCTCTCACTTCTAACTTCTTTGGATGAGTTTCCTTTTATATTTTCTTCTTTTGACATACTACAATAATCCATAGATAGGTTTTAATATTTAAGGGAATCAAAACTTATTTTGTATTGGGCAGTATTTTCTATTACGAAATGGTTTAGCAAAATTTTATTGCTACCAATTGGACGAATGTATCGTTATATATTATTTATAATCCATGTTCACTTATTCATCACGATTGAGGATCCTATTTTTATCTTTTAAGGTATTTCTTTACTAATTGGTTTATTTTATTTGATCATGTTTCAAGTATTTTTTTTGTTTGTTGTTTTCAAACATTTATTCCTTTGTTTTTTGTTTTTTGTAACCCCTTTACTATTCATATAGTAAATTTTGGGTTTAGGCTAAATTCTTATTTTCTTCTTCCTTTTCTAGTCAGAAGTTGCCTTGTTCTTGTAGTTGGATGATAGTCGACTATTTCCATATTATAATTTAGATGTAAAGATGTTCCTTTCTTATCCGTATTTGTTATATCTTATCCTTAACTCTTTATAAATATATACATATACATATATATATATATAGGGGGAGGTTAGCGTACAATAATCAGTTATCGTACATTAGATACGCGAGCTTTTTGAACGTCGATTTAATTTCACGCGGGTGGCAGTTTCGTAAATAACCCAAACAGTAGTTCGCGATCAAATTTATCAATTTAAAATCGATTCCGATCCAAATTCAGAACTCCTTAATCTATATCATCCAATTTCTAAACTCTGATCACAACTTACAGTATGAAATCTCAAAAGTCAAAACCAAAATTGAAATAGAACGTCACTGAACATTAAAAATCTTAAAATTGATCAAAAATTGATGATTTAATCAATCGAATTGATGCGTAAGAGGCTTTATAATCATCAATCGATTATGGAATTGCAGAAATAACGCACTCAATCGAGCTCTGATTAGGGTTCAAAATATTATGTTTAAACGTTCTGAAACAAAACTGAAGACCTTTAAACGTTCTGACCAAAAAAGAACATCTTTAAACGTTCTAATACATTCAAAGAAGTTATAGGTGTTAAAAATAATGAACATATTTAAATATTCTAATACGTTCTAAAAAGTTCAGGGTGTTTAATAAAGTTTAGAAGTTCTGATAAAGTTTTGAAGTTCTAAGAAGTTATGGGTGTTCAAAAAAGTTTAGAAGTTCTGATAAAGTTTAGAAGTTCTGGGTGTTCAAAAAGGTTTGGAAGTTCTGATAAATTTAGAAGTTCTGGGTGTTAAAAAAAGTTTAGAGATTCTGATAAAGTTTAGAAGTTCTAAGAAGTTTTTGGTGTTCAGAAATTCAAAAACTAACAAAAAAAATTAAACACCTGTAACATGAAATTGAACACTGAAATCACTTCATATAATCTCGTAATCATCAAATAATTATCAATCGACCTTCAATTTGATCATCGATTCGATCATATGAACAAAAATATAGAACGTCTGCAACTGGGTTTCTGTAAATTGCGTATTTCAATTTAAATTCAATTGAAGTGTGTGTCTGCAAAGGACGCCGATGACGATGGTTGAATCGATGCAACAGTTAATTAGGATGGAAACGATTTTGAAATAGATTACAAATTTGCCATTGCGTGTTTTTGAAATCTAGGGATGTGGGTGTCGCGCACGTATTGTACGATAATCAATTTTCATATTCTATCCTTTATCTATATATATATATATACACACACACATATCATTTAAATTTTGATATTGTTAATTTAAGTATTTAAACTTTTACTAAACCTATAAAATTTTTGTAAATAATTTTTATCTATTACTTGATCAAAGCCTAGGTATAACTGAATACCTAATTCGCTAAGATCGATGGCTCTGATACCAACCTGTCATACCCCGACTTAGGGCCTAGGCGTGTGACCAACAGTTGGTAGTGGTTTTGTAAATATATCAGTGTTTGTTTTAGCGGAAGACTTCTTATTATTTAAAATAAATATTTATATACTTTTGAAATCATTATAAATAAAATAAAAAATTCTTTTGTTTGAAAAGGCTTCTCAAGTAATAAATACTCAAGTATTTTTCTTTTATAAATCTTTGTTGAATGTTATTTTAATATCTTAAAACAATGAGCCATCTCTACCTTGCGAACATCCACTTCATGAATGACTCTAATTTTTGATACTGTATTTTCCTGAAATGTTAGAAAAATACGTCAGCTATATGCTGGTGAACACGCTGACGCGAAAAATATTTTCTTTTACTTAATTACCCCTCGAGATATAGTTATGTTCGGCCCATCGTGGCTTAGGAATAATCGAGATTAAAACAAAACACAATTATAAACTCAAATCTCTACACAAAACACCCAGCAAACACCGCAGCTTTCGACACTAGTTAGGTACCATGCGTATACACATGGTCATGCTCTCCTCATGGAAGGCGTCATATGACCAAGTGTGGTGGTGTTCCCACCACATTTACCACATATGTAAGAATCCAGACAAATGTACATGACGGCCTGAGGGCCAACACTTACTTTTGTTTATAACGTTTTAGAGACACGTAGTCCCATATAACTCATTTAATTCTTTTGACTCTGTTTAAACAAGTTTGTAAAGTTTATGGCGTATTTACCTTTTTCTTTGGATCGGATTCAATACACTGTCCGAGGGTCTTTCCCTTTTCTTGCTATCTCGCACCTATAGTACGAGTATAACTTTTATTAGTTGGATCTTTAATCCAGCTTAAGACATTTAGTCTATTTTGTATAGATTTTACCTCGATTATATCTTCTTTATGAACCTTTAGTTCAAAACATCTTTTCTTTATTTTAAACCTTTAGTTTAAAATATCTTTCTTTCTTTTCTTTTTTACAAGTTTAAAAACTTTAGTTTAACTTGTTTTACTTTTTCTTAAACTCTACGTTTCTTCTTCTTTAAGACACGTATACTTTCTTTTCTTATTACTTAAGAATAATATATCCTTAAATAACATTTATAACCAAGAATATCATATCTAAATTTATTTCTTTCTTTTTTATATTTCCTTTTCTAATCATGTTTGAACCTATAGTTCAAATCATGTACTTTTTATTCTTACGTTCGAACCTTTAGTCCGACATGTTTTCTTTTCTAAAATCTACGTTTTTCAAAATGTATACATATATATACATATATATATATAGGGGATGGATCATGCGAGAAGTGATTTTATAGCGAGAAGTGCGAGAAATATATCTCAACCATTGATTATGTTTAATCAATGGTATACAATGAAAATGGCAAGTTAGTAATTATTAGGACTTTATTATAACATTTTTTAAATTTAAAAGGGTTAATATGTCTTTTGAGTGTAGCCCCATGAAAGCAGATATTAACATCTTAAGCGTTTCCCATTTTATGCCTCATTCAATGTTCATAATTGGATGATCCACCAAATTTTCTTTCAACGTGTATGTGGAGCAAAGGACACCAACAAGCTTAAACAATAATACTCAGTTACCAAATCATGGAATAAAATTCATTATCTAGGATATTAAAAAATAAAATATGTAGTTTGTTAAAGAAATGTTTTTGGAATTATACGTAGGACTTCATTACGTTCTTCATTTTATAATGCAGGAAACATTTTTAGTGGTGTAGGTAAATTTGTTTAGGTTGTGTAAAGAGCTTAGGGGTTATGAATGGTATAATCGAATTATTGGCAATGGTATAATGTGTTTATTGTTCATCTTCTAAATTATGTATGATGTTGTGTATCCTTTATAGTTTTTAGGAAACATAGTATGGTTTGTTAAGTTCATATGTTATGTTGTTGTTGTGTAGGAAACATGATATTTGTGTAGGGATGAATTTATCTTTATCATTTGTCGTGTAGGAAACCATGTTTACTTGTGTAGTGGATTGGGTTAATTATATGCTGTAACTTTATTAGTTGTGTAGAGAACATGGTATGTTGTGTAGAGGAACTTGGTATGTTGTGTAAGGTAACTTTGTTAGTTGTGTAAGGGAACTTAACATGTTTGATACGGTGTGTAGGGTAATTTTGTTAGTTGTGTAGGGGAACTTAACACGTTGTGTAAGGTAACTTTGTTAGTTTTGTAGGTGAACTTGATACGGTGTGTAGGGTAATTTTGTTAGTTGTGTAGGGGAACTTAACACGTTGTGTAAGGTAACTTTGTTAGTTTTGTAGGTGAACTTGATACGGTGTGTAGGGTAATTTTGTTAGTTGTGTAAGGGAACTTGGTATGCTGTGTAGACTTTTTTACTTGTGTAGGAGAACTTGGTATGTTGTGTAGGGTAACTTTGTTACTTGTGTAGGAGAACTTGGTATATTGTGTATGGGAAATTGATATTGATTTTGTTGTGGATTGTGTGAAGGGAACATAGTTAGTGGTGTAGGTTGATATATATATATATATAATATTTTGTATGATATAATCCGTTTATTATGTGGATAGACATCAAGACCATTACAAAATTATAGTATTTGTTGTGTTGATTTTCATTTTGTTTTGTAAACAAAACGAGAGGCATTTGTCGCTTACAGATTTCACAAATTTGAGACGGTTGGGTTTAGTGATGAACAATATCACGCACATATAGAAAAAAAGTATGTCTAGACAGATTCAAGAGGTTGGCGTTTGGAACTATACAATTTGACACATTGATTTATTGAAGAGGGCAATTGTAATATTAAATTAGTTAGTGTTTTTATGGTGTAGACATACTTGTAATCATGATTATTTTTTAGAAAAAAGAATAAATAAATGATATCGTGATAGTGAATTGCACCATAAATGCGCGCTGTATTCAAATGAGAATATATTCATATTTGTATATATATTTTTACCATACACTGACATACAAGTCATATAGTCATATATAGGTAAATATAATGTTTGTATAGTGGTAAATAAATATGTTAGGCCGTAGTCGCTAAGTATAATTTTTTATGTTGGATGGTAATGACTATTTAATAATGTATATCGAAACTGTTTATTTATATTTACTGATTTAACAAAGTTAAATTACAAATTCGTCTAACGGTTAAAAAAAAATTATGACAGTATGATTTATGAAACAAAATCAAAACTAGGGCATTATTTGATTTTGAAATTAAGGAAATCAGATTACAATGATTGGTTATGTTGTGATGGGTGAAAATTTATATCAAGAATCAATTAAAAAATGATTTGTGAAATTCTTAATTAATCTACAACATATAAGCGATATACGATGATGATAGAAGTTTCAACAATAACTATAAATGTTTATGAATAAAAATTAATATATTAAATTTCTAAAGAAAGAAAAAATCTGAAACTTCTCTGAGTTCTTTATTACTTACCAAAAATAAGAATTTGAAGTTGTGACAAATATACCCTTTTAATATAAAAAATAAAAAAAATAAAATAGAAATTATTATTGGTTGTAATATTTCTCGCACTTCTCGCAATAAAAAAATTTCTGAAATGAACCTAATCATATATATATATAAATATATATACATCATTTAGTTTATATGAATAATATAAATAACATATATATATATATATATATATATATATATTTATTTACTTATTATAATTTAAAATACCTTTAAATAATACTTTTATCTTTATTTATTAATAAAACTTATTTCATTTGTTTTTCTTTTATTTCTTTTCTTTTATTATTATTTAAGATCATTTAAATAATAATTTCACTTTATCTATAACCAACAATTATATTTATATCTTTCTCTTTATATAATTTCTTTCCTTTCTTTTGTTTATTTTCGAGGTATCGAGAATATTCTAGACTAAGGTCTAAGCATTTTAATATTTTATTAATATTTTATTCGAGAATTATGCCTACCTTACTTGGCTTAATATTTTCTAAACTTCCGGGCAGTACTTCGACGCTTGCACGTATATCGAGGATCTTGATCAACACTTTCCTTCACGTAAAACGAGACAAGCTGGTCTTCAAAGTTCGTCGGCACGTACTTCGAGGCGGGACGTCGGGTCGTCTTGGGTCGGCAAGTTCTTCGAGGCGGAACGCCAGGTCATCAGGCATCGACACGTATTTCGAGATGATGTCGTCGGTATTTTGGGGTATCGTCAGTTTATTGGCACGGATTACGAGGTGGTCGGTACACGTTTATCGAGATGATTTTTAGAGAGAGAGAGTGCATTCTAGAGAGAGAAAGAGATGTGTGAAGTCGGGTGAGTGAAATTGAGGATGGTCACTCCTATTTATAGGCTTGTTAACAAACCCATCATGATACGCGATGGTTGATGAAAACCCCGTCTCATATCGCGACGTAGGGTTGATGTCTCAACAGTAGCTTCGTCACGTGGTGCCACGTGGCGGACGCGGTGCCACGTGGTGACACGTGGAAGGACATGATGCCACCTTGTTATACGTGGCGGGACACGTGTCACGCTGTCAGACCACGTCATCGCGATACGCGATAACATTGGGTTTTGGTTCGTCGCGTCGCCGACAGCCCATTTCTTGGGTTTTGAAAACATGCCCATCGCGATACGCGATGGGATTCCTTCTGATCCGTTTCGTGTCGCGGCGGGACTGGGAAAACATAATTTTCTCGTGTCGACATCATAGATTTCATCGTAAACACAAGTCTTAAACAAAACACTCAACATACCCATGTTAGAAAACAAAAATATCAAAGAAGATTATCAGGAAGCATCATAAGTAGTATATGAGATCACTGAATGCAATGAAAAATCAAAACCATCAATCGAAGAGCCACCAGCCTTAGAGTTAAAAGAAGTACCAAGCCATCTCGAATACGCCTTTCTAGAAAAAGATACTCAACTCCCAGTAATTATTTCATCTCACCTTTCTAAAGAAGAGAAAGAAGAACTTAAGGATCTCAAGAACCATAAGAAAGCCATCGCATGGAAGATCATTGATATCAAGGGCATCAGTCCCTCCTTTTGTACTAACAAAATTCTCATGGAGGAAGAATACAAACCCGTGGTCCAACATCAAAGACGTCTCAATCCCAACATGCAAGATGTGGTGAAGAAGGAAGTAATCAAACTACTTGATGCCGGATTAATCTACCCAATCTCGGATTCACCTTGGGTAAGTCCCGCTCAAGTAGTACCCAAGAGGGGAGGAATGACAGTTGTAATGAGCGAGAATGACGAGTTGATACCAATGAGAACCATCACAGGCTGGCGAGTTTGCATTGATTACCGGAAGCTTAATGATGCCACACGAAAAGAGCATTTTCCACTTCCTTTCATCTATCAAATTCTTGAGCGATTATCTGGAAAAATGTTGTACTGTTCTATTGAAGGATTTTCCGGATATTTCCAAATTCCCATTGCTCCTGAAGATCAGGAGAAAACCACCTTTACATGTCCGTATGGAACCTTCGCTTACCGAAGAATGCCATGTGGATTATGTAATGCTCCATCCACCTTCCAACGTTGCATGGTGGCCATCTTTCATGAAATGATCGAAAACTCTATGGAAGTCTTCATGGACGACTTGTCAGTCTTTGAGATTCCTTCGATCATTGTTTAAACAAACTTGACAAAATGTTAGCTAGGTGTGAAGAAGTGAATTTAGTACTCAACTAGGAAAAATGCCACTTTATGGTAAAGGAAGGCATAGTTCTCGGTCACAAGATTTCTCAAGAAGGACTAGAAGTTGATAGAGCCAAAATAGAGACCATATCCAAACTTCCACCGCCATCTTCAGTCAAAGCCATTAGAAGTTTTCTAGGTCACGCAGGTTTCTACTGCCGCTTCATAAAAGACTACTCCAAAATTGCTAGACCTATGACCAAACTTCTGGAGAAAGATGCACCATTCGTCTTCTCTGAAGAATGTGTTGAATCATTCAACATATTAAATGACAAACTTGTCAACGCACCAATCATGACTACACCCGATTGGACCCTTCCATTCGAAATCATGTGCGATGCAAGTGACTTTGCAGTTGGAGCCGTACTCGGACAACGTATAGAAAAACACTTTCACACTATCTACTATGCTAGTAAAACTCTTAACGATGCACAAGAAAATTACACCACAACAGAAAAAGAGTTGTTAGAAGTAGTTTTTGATTTTGAAAAGTTTAGATCCTACCTAGTTCTTCCAAAACTATAGTCTACACCGACCATGCCGTAATACGTTACCTCTTCAACAAACAAGATGCCAAACCCAGACTTATCCGATGGATCCTACTACTCCACGAATTCGACATAGAAGTCAAAGACAAAAAGGGAGTAGAGAATGTCGCCGCAGACCACCTCTCACATTTAGAATGTCCAGCTTCGGAAGAACTTCACAAGAAAATTGTCAACGATAATTTTCCACATGAAATTCTCATGCGCATCCAATCGGTCATAGAGGAAAAAGACGAAATTCCTTGGTATGCTGACTTCGCGAACTACCTAGCTTGTAGAATCCTAAGAAAAGGACTTACTCATCAGCAGCGGAATAAATTCTTCTCCGATCTTAAGTTTTACTTCTGGGAAAATCCATACTTGTTTAGGATAGGCGCTGATCAAGTTATTCGTAGGTGTGTAGCAGGCAAGGAAGCCTTAGATGTTATCAAACACTGCCATGAAGGACCAACTGGTGGGCACCACGGTATCGCCACTACTATCAGAAAAGTGTTTGATGCAGGATTCTTCTGGCCCACCATATACAAAGATACACATACTTTGATCCAAGCATGTGATGCTAGTCAAAGAGCCGGGAACATCTCATCCAAAAATGAGATGGCTCAAAAAGGCATTCAAATTTGTGAAATCTTTGATGTATGGGGTACATGGGCCCATTTCCTAACTCATTCGGAAATAAATACATCCTTGTAGCAGTGATTACGTGTCTAAATGGGTAGAAGCACAAGCTCTTCCCACTAACGATACTCGAGTAGTTGGAAGATTCCTGAAAAGGTTATTTTCACGATTCAGGACTCCAAAAGCCCTAATCAGCGACAGAGGTACCCACTTCTGTAACGCTCTAATGGACATAGTCTTAGCACGATATGGGGTTCACCACCGACTGGCAACACCATATCACCCTCAGACTAGTGGGCAAGTGGAGGTCTCAAATCGAGGAATTAAAAGAATTTTAGAAAGAACTATAGGAATGAATCGCAAGAATTGGGCAGAAAAGTTAGATGACGCTTAGTGGGTCCTCTGGACGGCTTACAAAACCCCCATAGGAATGGCACCCTTCAAACTCGTTTACGGGAAAGCATGTCATCTACCAGTAGAATTAAAACACAAAGCCTATTGGGATCTCAGAGTAGTAAACTTTGATCTAACGTCCGCCGGCATAAACCGGAAAGATCAAATTCACGAGCTCGAGGAACTGAGAACATTGGCCTATGAAAATTCCTGTTCTTACAAGGAAAAGACTAAACGCATGCACGACGACCATTTAAAAGGAAACAAGAAATTCCAAGCTGGCGACCGTGTATTGTTATACAACGCTCGTTTACGTCTTTTCCTTGAAAAATTGAAATCTCGATGGACAGGTCCATACGTAGTTGAATCAGTTTTTGACTATGGGACAGTTGAGATCTCAAATTCAAATGGCCAAAAGTTCAAAGTAAATGGACATTGATTAAAGTCATATATCGATGGACCATTTGAAGAAGTTCTGGAGGTATTGGCCCACCAACTCCCTGAGTAGGAAATCAAGAAACCAAGGTCTGGCCAAGACCTTCACAAAACTAGGCCTTGTAAATAATTTATATATAAAAATAAATAAATAAATAAAAAGCTAAAAACACGGGGGTGTGCTTCCAAGAGCACGGTCCTGTGCCAAAAATTGCGAACCGGAATCTTCGCTGCAAAAATCTCATTCAGACTGGTTTGTAACAGAATTGTCAGAACAAAGACACGGGCTGTGCTCCCAAAAGCATGGGGTCGTGCTTAGGTTACTGGTTGGCTATAAAAGGCACCTTGTGTCATTGTATTCCTTGCACCAACCAAAACAAAACCAATAGTCTCTGAAAATTCAACATGCTAACTGAAATGAGTGAAGCAATCCCCGTTTCCCGACACCAGAGAAACGATGCCCGCCATGTTTCCAAAACCGAGCTTCTCTTGAAACTACAAGAAATCGTCAAAGATCTCACCGAAATGAACTCCTTGCTGAGATGTGCCTCGTTCAACTCACCGAGTCAGTGGAAAACATGAAAATGGAACTCCGAGACATCAATGAACAACTCCAGTTTCAAGTTCTCGGTTTCACGTACTTTCGACCACCAGGACCATTCGGAGGAGGAGAGCCTTTTGGAGACATCTAGGAAACTTAATTTTCTACTTTTATGTGTAAACAAGTGCATTACGCACAACGTGTTAGGATTTCAGGCTTAACCCGAATATTTTCTTAATTTTAGGAAAACCGGGCTTATCCCATATTTGTTTTAGGACCTTTTAATTTTAATGAAAAGTAATTTTTAGAATGACTAAACTTCTAAAATAACATACCAAACATTATTCTAAGAATTCCAGCTCTCGCATTTTTCTGAAAATTACAAGAAAACTATATGTGACAAAAAGCACGGGTCGTGCTTCATTAAGCATGAAGCCGTGGTCACCCTAGAATCTTCAGCATGATACGCGCTGACTCTGTACAATTCTCTGACTCAGAAACATTTATTCCCCTAGCAGCACGGGGCCGTGCTTCCAGAAGCACGGGGCCGTGTTCGACTTTCTAGTCTCTATATAATGCATGCATAAACTCACTATTCCATTCACACCAAACACAACATTACTGAAATGGAAAGCAAGAAGGTTGAATGGAGGCCAGTGAGGAAAGGCAAGCAACATGAATCCTCCTCATACCTTGAGGAGGAGGTCATGAGGCTACAATGCATCACGAGAGATCAAGTTGAAAGCAACATTCAAACCGAAGCTCGCGTAGTCGAGCTAATTAACAAAGTCGAACTGCTTAGGTTCGAAAACTTCCATGTTGTGGATGGCCACCACAAAGATGTGGCTTCCAAGATCAACTTTCTCTATCGAGAAATCCTTAAGCTCGACAAAAATGTTGCCTAGCTCTTGGAAGCCAAACGAGCACCGCCACACATTCATGACTTGTTCAGGAATGGTGGTCGTTGAAGTCCCGACTTTGTCTTGCGTTAAATTTCAGGTCCCCGATTGTTGGTAGATCGTAAACAAATCAAGTCATAACTCACATAAATTAGTGGGTTGACAAGGGAGTTAATGACGGGTTGTTATTTTTAGAAAGAAAACCGTTTGCTAAAGGCGGAATCAATAAAAAACGATGCAGTTGCTGAACAATTAATCAAAGGTAACTAACACACAAGATTCACTCAAAATAGTTCCATTTATATAATATAAATCATACAAACGATAATCAATTTAGGTTTTCTTGATGGGAAAGTTATATCCGTGCGATTCTAGGAAAGCCTTCACTTTCACAAATATTCTTTCTTATCTGAATAGTGTAAAAGCTAAAAATTCGTTAGGAGGCGTGCCCTAAATTATTCCTTTTATAGGCCTGCCATCCTAAAACAGCTGTCATTCTTCTAAACCCTAATGATTAAAACATATTCAAATTACATATTCAAAACTATACTAAGTGTAAAACAAGTCTTCCGGGTAGGCTTTGTAGCAGTATTAACTTTTCCGAGTAGACTGTGTGCTCTGCCTTCCTTTAGACTTGGTAACCTAGAATTGTGCCCGGGAATAGTTTTCCGGGTAAGCTTTACTTGAAGTATTTTCCAAAGGAAAATACTCACCTAGCAGACTTCAATCCTCTTTATTATATCAGACCTTGAGCAACCTTGTTCTTCAATGGTCCTTTCAACTCTTTCCTAGGAAATAGGTTATTAGCAAAGTGTGATCGGTAGCACTGTACCCTGCTTGAGTTGAGCCCTGCCCGATGTTACTTGAGATATTTCATTACACATCAAGCTTACTCGGACCACTATTATTATTAATGAATACCTTGCCCGATCTTCCAATCACTTGGCTTCATGAGCTTGGTTAGCCAAGAGCCTACTCTGAAGTAAACCTTACTCGGCTATGAAGAACAAACTTGCTAGATAAAGTGATCCCTACCCGGGTATGTACTAACTAGTGAACCTTGCTCGAATAAACACTAATTGGTGAACCCTTCTCGGATATGCACTTCAGAAGAATTCTAGAAGATAACTTTGCCCGGTGGACAAAATATCTTGCTAGGGTAAGAAAACCCTGCCCGGGAATCCAAGTGTGCTTGGATTCCATCCTCAACGAATTCTGAGGAGGTTGATAAGATTCCAATCTTCCATATACTTCTCTTAGGTCAAATCTTTGACTAAACAATCTCCCCCTAGATTGGAACACCTCAGCTGTCCCAAAACATCTATATGGTTACATACACTTAGTCAAAATACATATTCAAATCAAAATTAAAATACATATTCATTACAAAATCAAATAATTACATAATTAAAACCTGTCCGTGGACATTACAAAACAAAGCCTATTCAAAAGATCATTGCCTTCTTCTTGCATTATAGTAGGCTTGCTTTCGATTCACAATGACAGTTCCTGCCCTTTGCCTGAAGATAGAAAGGATTTGGCAATGAATGTGACTTTCAGGAATGTCCAAATCCCTAATATCTCTCAAATCTTCATAGTGCAAGTAGGTCAAGTCTTCATCTCTTCTAATTATGCCCAAAATTATTCCATCTGAGTTTCGAAGAATATAATGGCCTGTATTTTCTTTGTATTCAATTTCTGCAATGATGCCATTCTTCTGCACAGTATAATTAGGGCGTGTCATTCTTCTTTCCATTCTTATGCATGTATTCATGTTTGACAAAGGGTTCTTATCTTTGACTTTCAGCTGGTAGTTTAGTTCGGCACTGGCTATCTTTTTCAATTTGGCAGCCCTTATTGTTTTCACCTGCTGTGTCAGCCTCCAGCTTTTCTTTTCTTTTAAAAATGTGAATCCCTTGTCAGCTTCATCCTTCAAGAACTTGGAGAGTTCATTCTGCTGCCGTCCTGCCATCTTGCTTGTGTCATGATAATCATAAAGATCAAGTTTGGCCATTCTCTCCAGTTGTTCTTTAGCATACTCAGCAAAATCATCTTTCATAATAATGTCTCTAAATTTTTTGCTTTCCATTATCACCTTCAGAGACTAAGAGACTGAATCAAAATAGAGTTTTCTTGGTAAATCCACAAGTGATTGTGGTCTTGTTGTTCTTTGCAATCCAGCTCCACTTGATTCACCTCTATGTGTTGTTGGTTGTTGCATTGATGCAGATGGCCCTGTTGGTATAGACATCATGGGTTGGCTGGGCCTTGTGAGACAAAAAGCATTCAAGTACATAGACTCAATCATTTCTTCAGGATAGTGGATGAGATCTCCAAAGATTTCACCTTTGTCCTTGACAAGTCTTATAATCATATTCAAAATTCTTGAATTTTCAGTAAGGCCTGCAGGGACAAATCTTCCATCCACAAAACTTCTGGGTTCTCACCCTCCAATAATACTTTCTCCCACTCAGCCATTTGCAAATAAAATAGTTCTTTGAGTTCATCTTTGTTTAGTGAATTGAAGGCATTAACATCCATTCCCTTTTGATTTACCATTACCCCTCTCAAAATTTTAATCATCTCTTCATTTTCCCAAGGAATAATAGGTTCATCAACAGGTTCAGGTTTCACTTCCTCTGGGATTGGGGTTTCATCAGTTTCAGCTCTTTTTGTCTCTTTTTCAGCCTCTTGTTTCTTTCTCAAGGTTAATAATTTTCTCTTCTTTTTGGGAGGCTCAGACAGTCCTTCTTTTTCTTTCTTCTGAATTTTTCTTTTCAAATACCTGTAATCATTTTCAACCATTTCTTGGGACATTAATTCAACATCATTCAGTTTCTGCCATGTTCTATCAGGAATCTGCACTTTCCCCATATTTGCTATAGATATTTTCAAGTCTTTCCTTTTCATTTGAAGTTTTCAGCTTGGCTCTCTCAAATTCCTTCTCCTTTTCAGCATCTTTGGTTTTATGGTAGAGATCACTGAGTAGCTCAAAATTACAGTCATTCAAATCTGTTTCAGAGTAGTTGTGAAATCTCAGATACTCCTTAAATCTTTGACTTTCTTTTCTCTGCTTTGAACCCTTTTCTTTAACACTGGATGGCTCAGGTTGTACCAACTTCTTCAATTTTTCTTTTCTTTTCATTTTGTTAAAGAGTGTTTCAACTGTATCCTTATCTAAACAATCAATCATGTTAGGCTTCATCCCTCTCTCCAATAGATATCCACACTTTCCTCCAACTTTTCTTTCAAATCTTCAAGCTTTTCAGCTTCCTCATTTTCTTTTACAAATTTTTCTTTTATTTCTTCCCTTTTTCCTTCATAGGTTTCTCTAAGTTTCTCAAACTTTAAATGAATCAGATCTTTTTCAGAATACCCATGTTTCCTTAAATATTCTCTGTATTTTAGGGCATCTTTATTCTTTTGTTCAATTTTCTTCTTGATTTCATCTCTCTCCTTATCCAATCTTTTCTGCAACTGATCATCATTCAAATCAGCTAAAGTTTCAAAGCTTATACCAAAGCTTCTTAATTTCACAACCAAAGGATTTTTCCTTTTAGCATCCAACATACTTTGCTCAATGTTTGTCCTTTGTTCATCAGTCATTGTGACTTGTGGAGACAAAACATTAGCAGTTTCAGTAACTTTTCCCTGATCATCTTCATCATCATTATCATTTTCATCTTCATCAGAATCATCCTCCTCCTCAGTTGTTTCATTCACTGCATCGATCTTAGGTTCATCAGGAGTTGGATTCTCAGGAATTGGTACATTAGGCACTCCTTGCATATGTTCATCTGGCCTTAAAGTTTGTACATGAATTGCCCTTATTGGACTTGCTTCATCATCAGGTGTCTCAACAAAGTATTTGTTTTCATCATCCCATTTCCCTTTTTTGGTCTTCAAATCATCCTTCATACCCTGATCAGTGGCTTTCCTTTTTCTTGAATAGGTCTTTTCAAATCTGCCAACATTCTCTTGTATCCTTGAAGCTTTAGGCAACATCTCTTCAACTGTTTCTTCAAGTTGTTTTTCAGGTTCCTTTTCAGGTTCCTGATGAGACTGGCTTGTAGATTGAGCAAACATACTCACTACCAAGGCTAGAGAGTTATCAACTTCCTCAGCCTTATTTAAATTAATCAGTGCCTCAATGACAATCTGATTATCAGCCTCTTCTTCATTTATCATCTTAGCAACATTGGCTTGATTGATCAGTGCTTCCTGCTTTGCTAACACCTCAGGAGTCAAGGTTCGGGCTGGTATTTCCCTCTCCCTTGTTTCTTGTGACATTCGCGACAAAACGAGGTACACTATATTCATTACGTAACAAGTAAACGATAAATCGGTTAATTCGTAGCGCTTAAACGAGTAACCGACCGATACTAATTATGACCCGTATACATACTGAGGGGTCATATACGAGTTATATATATGTTATAGAGGCTAACATATTGATATTTAGGCCCCAGTACGTTTAAAACTCTTTAAACGAAAAAGGTTTCGTTTATCGATACGCTATAAGCTTAAACGCAATCGTTAATATCAAAACAAGCATTGTAGCATCCGTTAAGCCGAAAAAGATTTATAAAACACTTATATGACATGTTCTAAGCAATCCGTGAAAATATTTTGGAATTTTACAACGATTCAGTACGTTTTTGTTATTTTACAAAAATAAGCTGAAAAACACTCGTTTTTGCGCTATTTCTCACACCCGAATTAATTTTCTTGCGAAAACCGAACCCGAACTAAATTTGAAGTGGGCTTTTCATGTTTGGGCTTGTATAATCAGATTAATGGCCCAAAACAGCCCATTATGGGCCATTCTTTGGTTCCGATCGGCCAGCCCACCATATCTCACATTTTTTTATATAACTTACTCCTTAAGCCTTGTTATTCAATCTAACTCATAAAAATTTGAAGTCCAAGCAGCTGCAAAGTAGAACTCCAGAAACTTTCAAAAGTTACATCAAAAACCTAAGGTAATTAGTGATTTTCTTTGAGTTTTAACCATGATTAACATAGTTTAACCATGAAAAATTAATCCTTGATTAGTTTTAAACATGTTTAACCATCCAAAAACCCTAAAAATCAAGTAAAACCATGTTTTGATGTTAAACATGTTTACAAACCAGGAACATATACTTTTTTGGTCAAAAACGCGGATTAGAACATGAATACAACATTTTTACGGTTAGAAAGTTCGGTTTGAACCCAAAACCGAAACCCTAATTATCAAGGCTGTTACATGGATGATTTATGCTTGGTATGATGTTATATGATATGTAGATATACTGAGTTTGCAACCCGAGACCCGGAGAGTCGTTTAAGCTAGCAAAATTCATCGAAAACCGACAAGGTAAACCCATAACACTCGTTTAGGGGCTGTTTAGTATTAGGTTGTGACGTGCTTGTTGTTAGCTTGTGAAAACTTGAAGGAACATTAAGGATCATATAAATGAGTCCCTGTTCAAATTTGGTAATTTTTCGATAAACGGAGAATATTTGGTGAATTTATTTCCGTTTATGAGCGTTTATTTGGGAAAAATAGCTAAACATATTGAAAAATTATGAAACTTGGTTTTGGAGTTTAATATGTGATGGTAAGATCACTGGTAAAGTTTGGGGATCATTGGAAATGCCTAAGTATGGTTTGTGCAATCATGGTTTAACCGAATTTTAACAGCCGAAAAACGCACAAAAAGGCATTTTGTCAAAAGAGTTAGGTTCTGGAGATTTTACAGGGGCTATGTAATAACATTGAGGCCATTTGTAAAAATTATCGGATTTTTCGGAGGTCGTTTGATATAAACGGGCAATTTATTACACGATTATAACCTATTAAATGAATTTTTATAAAATTTCTGAAAATATTTTTATAAAATTCTCCATGTCTTAATGTATTTTTACAAAAATTTACATAATTAATATATAAGTACATATTTAGTTATGATTAATCAAAGATTTAAATTATAATTGTTTTAACGAAACCGGCAGTTTTGTGTTTAACGGACTGACTGGTATGTCAAAATGTCAAAAGTGGTCAAATATCATATTTTTGAATGATATTGATAAAAACGAACTTTTTACGAGAATTCCGGAAAATTCGGGTGAATTATGCGCGTTTTGTATAATCAAACCCGTGTGAAAACGGAAACGAACCCTGCGATCAAACCAGACACCGAAACCTTAAAATTCTTTCATAAATCAAATTATTCTATTAATCAATATATTTACTTAAGTTTATGTGATCTTACCTAATCCCGAAACGTATAAACGATCAACTGGGCTAGGCTCGGGAAACGGTGAAACTGAGCCAAATCCAGTTTTAAACATTTCATAGTATACAACGTCACAATCTAAGACTATGGTCATGTTCTGGGCCTAACAGCTATACCCAGATTATCTATACAGCCCGACTTAGCTTGAACACTGTACTAGTATTAACGATACGATACCGTTTATAGGAATCAGGCTATAAACGAGGCATCTGACTTATTGATACGTAATTTCCGTGCGAACTACGATAAGGTGAGTTTCACGACCCCCACTTTCTAAACTGTTTTACGAACTTTTGGGGTGAAAAGCATGTTTACATATACTGATATACTTGAAAACGTGTGATGATGTGGATTATCTAAGTACTAACACTTGACAAGTCCCCACAAACACAAGTGATTAACTTCGTGCCGGTGACGTGTGGATAGTACTATCGGTTTGACAAACCCAACTGACAGAGCCGGAGGGGTATGCCGGAACATATGTAAACCCAGTTGCACATTGTCATTATATTTTTACATACTGCTATGTGGTGTTAGACATAGTACATACTTGGGGCAAGGTGGCTGTTAAATGCCAACGGGAGTGCATGGGCAGTGGAGGCCATGTGTTTTAGCTCGTTTCGGTTTCACTTGTGGCTTAGTATAATACATCATACACATACATATATACATACACACTGTAAACTTTACGAACTCGTGTACTAATTTCATTGACACTCGTGAAACTTGAAACTCACCAACTAGACGTAGTTGACCCGTTTTAACATGCTTTTCAGGTAAAGCAAAAGTGGAATGATTTGCTTACATGCTTGATGTTAGAAGGAAAGTTGAATAGCTGTGAATAGACGCTGATATAATACTGAATAAGAAGCTCGTAAACCGGTTATGTGTTTTCACCTAGTTTGTAAACATAGTACCTACCAATGTAATATGATGTAATTTAGCTGTTGAATTTCTTTATAAACAATGTGGTTGATACCAGTGTTATCTGTTACATTCCCGTATTACGCTTCCGCAACTACCTAGTCAGGGTGTGACAGAAGTTGGTATCAGAGCCATTGGTTATAAAGAATTAGGATGTCTCTTAGGATACCCTAAGATAACCGTAGGCTCGATTAACTCTGGGAATAAAATAATATTAAATAATATACACGAATGATTCTCGTGATGAACGCGAATGGACAAGTGGGTTATTATGGTCCGGAACGTAATAACAGACTTGTTTGTACGAGGAAATTCGAGAAGAAGTCGATAAACAATCGAATAGGTAAAAACATCAACATATGTGTATAAAATATAATAATAGATAAATATCTGTGTATATAAACGATTCTTTGTGCTTATGGCATGTATTTTACTATGATTAATATAGAAGGATATTATTCCTATTACTAACCATTGTGCAGGAATATGTCAAGATCTACTGATCGTTTACCTAATACCCTACCAACAGGGCCTGAGGAGGAGGAGGAGGATCCAGAAGAGGAAACTGGGGAGGAATCAGAGGAAATG
>NW_027493065.1:0-116917 GCF_021521415.1 Bidens hawaiensis | reverse complement strand
AATAAACAAAGTAATGTCTATCTTCCCTCTCACAAAACCATTTTCTAGAAGATACTTAAAAATGTATCATACCATACTCCAGGTTCATTGATGTAACCCATATAAAGCCTTGTTCAAACTATACACATGGTCTGGATAGTTTGGATCAGTAAACCCCGATGGTTGGTCAACATAGACCAACTCAACAACTTCTCCATTTAGAATAGCACTCTTCACATCTAGTTGAAAAACCTGAAATCCTTACAGTCTGCAAATGCTAGAATAATCGATCACTTCCAATCTTGCAACCGACGCAAAAACCTCATTGCAGTCTATACCCACTTGTTGGTTGAAACCTTTTGTCACCAGACATGCTTTATTTCTGATCACTGCGCCTTTGTCATCCTTCTTGCACTTGAACAGCCACTTTGTTCCTATGGCATGAACATTATCCGGTTTCTCCATTAACGTCCATACAGCCATTTTCTTGTATTAAGCTAGATCCTCTTGCATTGCCTCAACTAGGAGCTTTCCTTAGAGCCATCTGATAATTCTTAGGTTCTACTTGACTAATGAAGCACGATTAAAGACACTCATCATATATTCCAACTCTTGAATCTCCACATAGACACACACATTCTCTGTAATGCTCCTTCTTGTTTATACCCCCCCCCCCTATCAGATTACCAATTATGTTGTCGACTAGGTGATCATTGTGAACTTTGAGGTTAGAAAATAGATCAACTACCAAGTCCTCACCCAAGTTAGTTTCAACTTCACCAGTATCTGTCTGAGTCTGAAAAGGATTGTGAAACTCATCATAGGTTTCTGCTTCCACATTAGGAGTTTGTCTTGTTACATCAGTCGTGTCTGAGATCTTGGGAATTGAAGCTTCTCTTCGTCATACATCATCTCAAGTTGTTGATTCTTCTTCCGAATCTGCATCGAACATGAAAGGTATATTAAAAGACTTAAACAATTGTCATATTCGAAAGCTCCTTCGGATCCCCAAAAAGATAGAGGTGCAGAAAAACTCGTGATGTCCGTATTACACGTTATTTCTACCATCTTAGTTGCAATGTTAAAAGCACGTTTATTTGGTGAACCAACTACGTAATCAACAAAGAAACCCTCGTCGGCCACTTCACCAAACTTTGAATTTTTTTTTAAAATCATGCACGGGGATCTAAAAGGTTCAAATCCTTTATATTTGGCTTCGCTTATGCATTAACTTGTAACATGTTTTATTCAATCTTTTAATAACTAACACTCTATTAAGGATATAAAAACTTGTGGCTACAGCCTCTGCCCAAAACATGACAAGAAGTTTGGAATCGGCCAACATGGTTATTGCAACCTCAATCATAGTAATATTCTTCTTTCCGTAACTCATTTTGTTATGGCGTGTACGGTGCACTGAATTGATGCTATATTCCCTTCTAAAAGCAGATTAACTCCATTTGGGTAGTTTATGAATTCAGTTTTTTTGTCACTCCGGATGTACTTCACTTTTCCCCCAACGATGTTCTCAACCTTGGTAGTTAGGTTAATTACCATTTGAACTATCTCATCCTTGGTCACCAAAAAATATACCCATGAGTAGCGTGTATAATAGTCAGTGATCACCAAGAAGTAGTATCTCCCTCCAAGACTTTTAATGTTTATTGGACCAAAGAGGTCTATGTGAAGAAGATCCAATGGTGTCACGATTGAGTTGACCAGCTTAGACAGATGAGATTTCTTGTGTTGCTTTTCTTTCTTGAAAGGGATACACTTGTCTTCAAAACCAAAAATATTCAGAGGAATTATCACAACCCATTCGTTTTTCACAATGTAGTTCATATTCCTTATATGAATGTGACCCATGCATCCATGCCATAATTCAGACTCAGACTCAGACGCCTACGAGAGCAAACAGGATTCTTCATTTGCTGCTGACGCTGCTCTCATGTCCATCACATAAGTATTATTTTCTCTTGGTGCTCTCACCAATATCCACTTCTCTGGTATCTTCAATCTGGGGTGTAACACTAGGGGCTTCTTCATTTTTAAAGTCCATTGAATTACCCTTGTCACACAATTGAGAGACACTCATAAGGTTGTGTTTCAAATCTTCCACGAAATTCACCTTTTCTAACTTGATTTTTCCATTACTCACAACACCAATGCCACTTATACTACATCTATTTTCTCCCGCAAAGCTAACACCTCCTTCCTGTATACTCTTACAATCCTGCAACAAATCTCTATTGCCAGTCATGTGCATTGAACAGACACTTTCTACACCCCAATTTTTGTTCACAGCTCTTTATGACTGATCCTGCACATAAAAGAGAACTTAAATAGTATGGGGGACCCAAGCCATTGAGGCCTTGGGTCATCCATTTACTTGATGTTGCATACTTGGTGTTCCTAGTGACCCATTATGAATTATAAAGTGATCACGAGTGGTGGAAAAGGGATGGCGAGGTCGATTATTATAAGAATCTCATTTAATATAATTAACTTTAGTTCTCACGAATAATGGTGGATGGTTTCTTTGGAAACGAGGACAAAAACCAAGTCCTTTGGTTAATTTTTGAAACATACGTTTTACGAGAATTTGTATTGTGATATGTTGATTGATGCCTCGACATTTGTTTTACTTTTCCTTCCGATTTAGACGTTTCTTCAAGAGAAAAATACCAGCCGCATGTCTGGTCACATGAGTAGAAGAGAAGGGAGGAACCCAATATTGCAATTTAACATAGGGAGGAACAAATGGTTTAAACCAGTTATTTTGTTTTATGAACTCCACATTTGTCTCCCTTGTTAGTGTTCCCTCCTCTTATTCCTTCATATTTCCTTTAACATATTTAACTAGTGCAAAACTTCTTAAATTTGACTGATTGAAATTATGTCAAGCAGGTGAGGCGAAGTTGCTTAGCTTCGCTTCTCGATTTTCAGCGAAGTTATGTAACTTCATCTCACTTATGTTTGCCAAATCAGGGATGGCAAGCTTAGTTAAGTTTGATGTTCCCGAGTTGAGCTTCGATGTCGTAGCACATGTTGGACCCGGATAAGAACTTAGCTTATTTGAGTCAAGCTCCTCAGTAGGTGTAAAAGTATAGTTATTATTAAAAGGATGAGGAACTTCCACGTAACCAATCCATCCTTTTCAGTTGAGGACCTTAAAGAACTTAAAGCCTGATCCAAGGCAAAAGACTAGTTTCTGAATTGTTCAAGTTTTCTTTTTAGCTCAACAATTTGACTTGGAAATCAGCTATTTCCTTGTCCTTGTTAGTTTTGATATTAGTCTTTTCTTCAACCACTTCATATGAGAGATCGATCACTTGAACTTTTTCACCAAGTGTCGTTTTTAAACTTCTTCAATCTTTTTCAAGACTTTTAATTTTTCGATTATAATGGTGATCTTTCTCTCTTATGTGGTGAATGGTGATTGTCTTCCTTTAAAGAGCTAACTTCTTTTATTAATTCATTATTTTGAATATTTAAGGCATTCACTTGTTTAGTTAAGCTTTGACACCTGACACATGACTCTTCTCTAATTACCTCAGATAGTAGATCATTCAGTCCAGCCATGTATGAATTATCACTAACATTTGAAGATCTTCCATTTTCCTAGTCAAAATCTGACCGTACCACATGAGCTTGCATATTGCACTCGTCAACCTTAACATTCCAGTTATACCCACCACTCTGCTGAGATACCATTGCATTCACCTCTGATCTACCTCCAAACTGACTACCCGATTATGCATTATTTTTCTTTCAACTCCTTCATTTGTGCACTCTCGAGCAAAGTGTTCATACCTCTGACAATTATAGCACCTCACTTTAGACTTATCAAAAAACTTTGTCCTACGAACTTCCTTCCAGTCTTGTTCATAAACTGCTTCACTCTTCTCACTATCATTGCCATCTGCCACTGTAAGTCCATTTCTTCCAAATCATTAGCGTCAATCCGATCATAGTCTTCATCTAATGTAGTCAGATCCACAATATTTCCCTTTGATGTAGTTTTCATAAGATGCTAGAACTGAAGCATACAAGGCAAATTGTTTCTCAGCCAAATTTACACTCATAGGCATAGAGGATTAGTTTATGCTTTGAGGACTACCTGTAGACCTAGTGGAACCTCCATGACTTTTTGATGGAGTACTTCCACCGGCTACAAAACTGATTTCACCATCTGAGTTCATTCCTACTTATGGACTCCCCTCTTCATTACCATTTCCAGATTAATATGTTGCATACCCAGAGCTTGAACCTGAAGAATTTTTGGCCCATACATAAAGGATTGTGTGCCTGATAAGTCACTCCTCCTACTCTCTTCATGTTCAACTCATAACCTCTAAGTCGGGTAACCACATCCTCCAGTTCAAACACATCAAAATCCTTGGTATCTCGGATCATTACTGTATACATTTCCCATTTTGGTGGAAATGCATCAAGAATTATCAACCTTTTCTATTTCAACTATATTTATGTTAAAATTATAAAGTCCATTCATGAGATGGTAATTACCAGTGATGATGTCATTCAACGTCTCATTTTTAAAGTATTTAAAGACCGAAACTTGAGTCTTTAGCAGTTTCGTCTTTGAATTTCTAATGGTCAACATTTCGTTCATATCTACTTTCCAACGCATCCCACACATCCCTAGAAGTCTTATATTTTTTTGAAACTATGAAGTATATCATGCGGTAATGCCATGGTTATCGCTGCTAGAGCCTTGCTTTCAGCCTCATACATTTTCTTCTCATCCTCTTTTCATCATCTCCTATAGGGGATGGATATTGCGTAAGTGATATTACAACGAGAAGTGAAGGTGTAACTCCATTAATCCCTAATTTCACTCACTTTCTTATGATGTTACCTATATGTATGTAGGTTGGTTGTATATATGTCTTAGCTACACACATTCAAACCTACCTACACACATATACATGCGTACCTACACACATTCAAACCTACCTACACACATACAAACGTACCGATACATACAAATATACAAAAATACGTACCTACACACATACATACGCACCTACACAATAAGAAAGGAAGTGAAATTAGGGATTAATGGAGTTACACCTTCACTTCTTACTGTAAAAAAAATTTCTGAAATGATCCAATACCTATATATATATATATATATATATATATATATATATATATATATATATATTATTTTAATATATATATTATTTTAATCTAATAGTCCGTTAATTGCCTTCTCCAAAAGTAAGCGAAGTTACGTAATTTCGCATGGTAAAACAGAATGGTCAAACTTCGCCTGGTTAAGCATAAAAGTCAACTTCTCCAAAGTCAACTGTAGGGGGTTAACTTCGCTTGGAACAAGTTTGCCTAACTTGTAACTTCGCCAAACACCCTAGCGACAACTTCGTTGTGACGGCTGGAAGGTTTGGTTTTTCATTTCTTTTGGTTGTGTTTTGAGTGTAGGGCTTGTGAGGGGTGTTTGTTGAGTGACGGTAGGCTATGGAATCAATTTTTGGTATAACTGAACGTCAAACTTGTGCAAAAATCCTTTGTACAAGTTATAATACTCGTGTGATATTATTGAATCACACAATTAAGAGCAAACGCTCTGATACTAATTGTAGGTCCCTGGGATGGATCGTTTACAGGAGATATCACAAACACAAAGGGTGTGTAATCCCCTAAGTATTTGGTTTACGAGTATTAGTAATTAACAATAACACACCAACATGGATTGTAGAAAAATTTTACTTGTATTGAATAATATCTCAGTATCAATCAATACACGATAAACACTTCACAAGTTCGTACGGCTGGAATGAGCAACTGAACAACTACTAAAACCTAGGCCGAAGATATGTTTATATAACACATATCTTCGCCTCTTACATAATAGGCGAATTTATCTTATTATCGCTTGAACCTTAACCTCACTAATCACTAAGCCATTTAACTACACAAAACAAAACATATTGTTTATTAGAGACAAAACAAACAATAAACCTATTAAGTACTGACACACCAAAATGCTCCAACACTTGTCGCATAAGAATATTACTATGTGAACTCATCTCTTTATAAGGAGCTCACAAGTTTTGTAATTTATCAATGTGGGAGGAGTTTCTCTTTCCTAAATAAGACCATGTGGAATGACTCCACTTTCTTTCTTCTTCCAATGTGGGACAAACCCACCGTATTATTTTTTTTAACGTGGAATACTCCTATTTCCTTATTTTCTTCTCTTTATCACATATTTTTGAATTATGTGAATATTGCATGTTTTCTAAATTGTCAAAATTGAGAAGGGGTAGTTACAAAAGGGTGTATAGTTCATATATCACGTGTTGGGAGATGGTAATTTGATGTTGTAGAAAACTAGAGGAAGTGAATATTTTTATTATATTTTAATCTGATTTCAACGAGCTAATGAATTTATTTAACTCTTTTCACAACTTATAATAATGAACACGAATAAGTAAAGAGTTAAGGGTTAGAGATGACACAAACAGATTTATAGAGGTTCAAGTGAATGTTAACTAATTCACTCTACGTCCTCTCCCCGACCCTCGATCGAGAGTTTTTTTTTTTTCATTAGTCAGTCTCATTAAAATGGTAGGGATCATCAATACAAACTTCTCACTCTCCAATGGAAAGTGGTCACATTCTTCACCAAGTACTTACCTTACAATTTTTCTTATATTCACACTATATCAAGATAGTGAGACTTCACCTAATAACTAATTAACTCTATATCAAGATAGAGGTCCCAACCCAATACAAACCAACGGTATATTAAGATAGTGTGTTCCCCTCTCAAATCAACCGACTAATGATAATTCCTCACTTGTCAAAACACTAGAACAAACTCTAGTGGTGAACCCTCAAATTACAAGTAAGACCATGTGTAGTCATAATGCCCCATATGTGGGCATTATGCGTCATGTGACGCCCGGTCATCTTTTCCAAATTTTGCAAAAAGAGAGTGTAGTCATAATGCCCCACCCTTGGGCATTTTGCACCACGTGGCGCCCAGTCACTTTTAAATTTTTGTTTTTTTTTCTTTTTTTTATTAAAATTAAACAAATAATAATATTTTATTAAATAAATATTACATTAAAATAAAAACAAAAACTACTCGTCTCCGTCGTCGTCGTCGTCGTCTTCATCATCGATCTCGTCTTCGTATTCATCGTTGCCCTCGTTTTGGTTTTCATTTTCACCTGGCAAACACCGATTCATCAAAATATGTTGGACCAAATCCCCCTTAAGTGCGTTATGTATTTCTCTTGACCGCACGAAATACGCGTTTTCAAGTCTTTGCTCCATACTTGCTGGAGTTCGTGGTGGATCCGAGTCCGGTATGAAAGTTAGACATATTACTCTTCTCTCGTCTTCGATGACCATGTTATGCATTATGATGCACGCATACATAGCACTTTTCATTATCTATAAAGACCATAGACGACAAGGATTTTTAAAAAAATGTTTGCGTTGTTGAAGAAACCCAAAACACCTCTCGATATCCTTTCTCGCAGACTCTTGTAATCTCTTAAAATACTGTCTTTTTCATCCAACGGGTCTAAATGTTATCACAATAATCGCATACTCTGGATATATTCCATCGCCTAGTTAGTACCCATGATCGTAGAAGTTGTCATTAGCCCAAAACGAAGCGACAGAAACGGTCCCAAAGATGTAACTCTCCAACACAGGCGACTGTTCTAAGACGGTTTTGTCATTGTTGGAACCGGAAACACCGAAGAATTCTGACCAAATCCAAATCGTATGAAGCAATCGCTTGAAGGCTGACTGTTGGTCCTTTTTGGTCACCTCGTGTGTATTGACCTCGCCATGCAGTTCGACAATTAGCCCATTCCCAATGCATACAATCTACACTCCCGATCATGTCGGGTAAACCATGCACCCTTACATGTGCCTCGTAAAGACGTTGTAGATCGTTCTAGTTGGTCTCTCTTAGATAATGTGGTCCATATAGTTTTAGCATTCCTATATTTTATACAATTTATAAAATAATTAATTAAAGTGAACAAGTGAATAATTATTTAAAAAAATGAAATGTACCGTAACAAAAGTACTTCAAGGTATCCCGAGTTTTTTTATCGGCCATCTTTAAATATTGTTCGTTGATGTCGGACGTGTTTTCGTAAGCGAGCACGCGTATGGCTGACGTAACCTTCTGAGTAGCTGTGAATCCTAGCGTTCCTCGACCATCCGGTTTTTGCTTAAAGTAATCAAGCTCACACTCCAAATCATTGGTGATGCGCATAAATAAATTTTTAGACATCCGAAAGTGACGCCTAAAAGTTTTCGGGTTCTTGTATCTCGGCGAGTCGTTGAAGTAATTTACCGTCAATCGGTCGTTGGCGCAAATACGGTCTCGTTCGATATATGTTCTTTTTGAAACGGGGGGTGAATGAGAGCTAATAGATTTCATATAAGTTGTTGCGAGCACAATTGCACTCGTAACCGCCTCTTCCTCCGTGTCGTCTTCGGCTTGTCAGTCTGGCCTGAAAAGTTGGTTATATATAGAAGTGGGAGAATCCATAAATTAGGTTTTATAGAGAATTTGGTGTGAGGAAATATAGAGTTTAAGAAAGAAGGGTTTATAAGTTTTATAGATTAGGTTTTATATATATATAAAAAATAAAAGGTAATATGACCGTTTTCCAACGGTCAATTGTTGAAAATTTTAAAAGTTTGTGCCATGGAAGCGTTATGTAAAAAACGTCTATTCAAAAAGAAGACACCAAAACGCCGGGGGGTTGTGCCCCGGCGTTTTCACCCCCACAACGCCGCAACATAGGCCATTACGGATGGTCTAAGATGTTGGATGATAGCTTAGAAAAGCTCATCTTTTTGCTCTACACTTTTAATCTCCTCTCTATATAATTGAATTTTGATTAGACTTGAATATTGGAAGAAAGTAACCTTGAAGTGTGCATATAATTGTTGTAGAGCAAAGGGATGAAGACTTAGTTTGAATAAGTCTTCTATTAGACTATGCGTAGTGGAGGGGCTACAAATTGGGGCGTTTTACGCTGTGTGGTGCCCAGTCAGCAAGGGGTGGGAATTTGTTTTTGGGGTGTAATGATGTAGGGGCTACAAATAGTAATATAATATATATATATATATATGTATATATATAACACACACACATGTTAATAAAATAATAATAAGACTTTTCCTCCTTCCGGCGATAAAAACCTTTTGCCCCCGCCCCATTTCGCCCCAAAATCGCCCCGGGGGGGGCGGTGTTCCTCCTCAAATTCGCCCAAAATCGTCCCTCCTTGTCGCCCATTACACTTAGCCTTAATAACCAAGTATGTGAGAGACAAGGCTAAAGGACGGGTGGTAAGACGGTCGCTTCCACAGTCACTTCCAGCGGCCGTGGACGCCCAATCCACTTCACATTGGGTTTACCAATATGAACGTTGTGTGTGGTCATTGTCTTGATTTTTGGCTTCTAATGTTGACTAAAACATGTGAGAACATGTCTCAATCACTTCTCACTTCTCCATACAACACAACCCAAGTATTTCATCCATTTGGTTAAACGTACTTCATAAACTTCAACCAAAGCTTCAACATATTCCACATTTGAGTTTGATTTACCCATACGGTAGATTTGGTTGCTCAATGCATGAAGGATTATGAAAGACTTACCAAGACTAAAATAAGTCTTTCAATTATTTGATATTTAAACAAATACGGTTAAATATATATTTTTATAAACTTATCATAAGTTTATAAAAACTAACAACCTATTTTAACTAAGTTGTTATTTGTTTTCAATTGTAATTTTTTCATCTTCATGTTGGAGTACCTTCATGGATTCAATAAACTTCTTTAGAGCTTTAAAAGAGCAAATTAATATAAAGGAATACCTTCAAAGCATCAATTTCACACGCACGAGTAAGCATAAGGATAGATTTGTTTATTTTTTGAATTTATATTCGTTATTTGATGATTTTTTATTTTTTTGTGCGTAACTAAAAACTTAATATTAATATTTTCGGTACCCTAATTTAAAAAGTTTAGATTAGGTCACTATTCGTGATATATGGATTGTAAAGAGAGAAACCAAATCTTTCATTCTCCTCCACGATTTCTTTGAGATATAAAATACGGAATAACATAACACAAACTCGCAATTCTATTTTCTCCACACACATTTTACATTTATTTTTTTTAATAAACAAAATAATTAGTTAGTTACAAAATTGTGAAACGTTGACCATATAACGGGACGATTCATGAAACTTGGTCTTACAGTTATCGTCCAACCCTCTGTTTAGAAGCTTGACTTTTAATTATATAAATGATTCTTTAAAGATCAACTCCACTCAACTTAATAAAGATTTTTGGCAGATTCATAATTTCCATATTAAATAATGATAATTAATGTCTAATAATAAAACTAAAATTCATTTTATAACAAAATAATCCATTTCATATAATATTTCATAACATACTAACAAACATTCAAAATTAACAATATTTCAAAGTTAACATTTCATTAACATCAACATGAACATTAATTGGTAAATAAAGGATGCCACAAGATTCGACCATTCTTCACGAATTCCATCAATATCAGCATCCGTGTATTCATTATTCACCCCCTAACCTGAGAAAAAATTTAGATTAGTTAAACATAAATTTCAAATGATATGTAAAAAAAAGTGGTCAATCACGAATTCCATTAAGCAACTTGATAACCTGATCTAGCATATACAATACGACAACTGTAAAAGATCAATAGCATAAGCGAATTGAGTCTAATTACAGCAGAAATACTAAGTTTTATTAATCACATAACATAATAACTTCATATCATAAGTTCCTAACTGGTTATGGAGACTTATTTATCTAGGTTTAGGGAAAAAAGTTCCTAACTAAATGTCACATTTTGATCAGCATTAATCATCAGCTTGACCATAAAAAAGTCAACCTTAACAATATAACTTAAACCTACGGGTCATAAATTTACTAAACAGATACAATAATGAAAATATAAAAAGCTGCTATACTTACATTGTCATCGACTAGTATTTCAATTTCTTCATCAAGTATCTCTTTCATGAACTTTAACATAAAGTATCCACATTCGGTGCTTCCCGGCTAACAAGGACACTACGTAAATACATAACAAATAGTCATCGTATCATAGATTCATATAATGAGGTTAAAACTACTATTTCAATAAGGAATTCATTGACCCAATTGAGTTTTACCCTCGATCCACCACTTTGTGTACTGTACAAGTTCATTGCACTACAAAAATGTTAAGAAATATATCAAATACTGAAACATAATGTTTCCATAATTTGTATAACTTACCCATCAATAATTTGCTACAACTGCAAATTCACAATTCCTAGAATCAAGGTAAGTCATTGTTTTCATGTGTAGTATGCCCAACACCCAATGCTTTCTAAAAAAGAACAAAAACCAAATTTAGTCAAACAAATAATAAAACTTGGATTTCGATTTGGATGATTCAAAATCCGAATTTGACATTTTATTATCACTTGCTACCTATAGTTACTAACTTGTTCCCAAAACACCAAGTACCTACACTGTAAAGCATTTGACCATTTGTGTTGTAGCATCAAACAGTTACGAAATTAATGACCCCTGAAAATAAATAAATAAAAATATCATTTTTTGAATTATATGATTCAAACTACCACGATTAAAACCATTGTCATAACAAATAGTGGCACATAGATACTACTCTTTACAAAACCTGCATCACATATCATTGGTCACAGTTTCACACAAACAGTAGAAGTGTGTATGCACTCTGCAGCAGATACTGCATGTAATATTAAAGTTATAAATATCAAAATGCAAAGCAAAACTTAGTGTAAGGTGCTTCATGATCCGTCTCTTAAGTAGTCTCTAGAAGAAACACATCTTAACTTCAAATCAGTGAAGCAGACTGGCAGGAATCACCATTTAACTGTAACCGAAGACTAATGATGACTTCGGTTTCGTAAATCAACTTCACAAACACAATCAATTATTTTGGTATAGATAGGTATCTATATCTATCCATACCTTCATTTCATGTATTTCTAAACAAACATTTTAATCCAAGTTTAATTTTAGTTATCAACCGAAACTAACCGACTAACCCGAACATTTTATCTGAAAACCGACTGGTTAATAAAATAGACTAGCAGATGACTTTCGGCTTCGGTTTAGGCTAATAACCAATCCTAACAATGCACAACCCTAATTAACTGTCATAAACACAAATCAATTATTACGAAATCCGCTTCATGTATCATGTCAAATAATAAAATAAAAATAATAAAAAGCTATTAACAAACCTTCTATCAGGAGGACTACCACAGCGCCCATCGTCCCTTCGATACCGCTTAAACGGAGGCGGCGAGTGTCCACCACGCCACTTGTGAGGCGAACGATTATGATGTTCGTAGTAATCGGAGTGACATGTAGGTATTCGATCAATGTCTCTGTTATCGGTTCTTCAATAATCACGGTCGCAACGTCGCGAAGGAGGCGGCGATGGTGGTGATGTAGTTTCATTGACATTGACGTTGGGTTTATGGTCACCGGTCACGGTGTCCACCGACATGGCTATCACTTCAGCCATTGGTGTTGTAGTCGAACTGTAGATGTCAAATTTTTCAAACCCAAGATGTTAGATTACATAAACATATTATCTTATTTTCACAACAAACTACCTTCTAAAATCACTTCAAAATTCATAAACATAATAAACATAACAGTAAACTACACATATTAACATCGATCAGTGTCATCAGTCCAACACAAAAAATAATAAACAAATGCAAATCTTAAACTAGAGACTTAATGATCAACAACTTAACCTAACAAAATGAATCCGCTACACAAAAGTCGGTTAATCAGTACACGTGTCCAACTCGTAACTCAATCGAAACTCAGTGTATAAAATTAGGGCAAATAACTACAAATAACACAGACAAGTAATTAAAGTATGTGAGAGTGTATATATCTATATATATATATTATAATATATTGTACCTACTATTTGTTCGGTTGCAGGATTGATGATATGTATTCGATTCTTCCTAACAGGTATGCAAATTCTTAGATCCAGAGCCAGAGCCGTGAATCAGAGTCGTGAATCAGAGCAGTGAATCAGATTGAGCGATCGATGATGAGAAATATGGAATTAGGTTACTGCCATGAGAGATAGATGATGATTTAACATTAGAGTTAACCCTAGAAATTAAGTGGTCGATGAGATGAGAGAGGGTTTTTTACTTTGTTTTTTTCTTAACCAAAATAAAAAAGTAACACTTAAATATGACACACCCTTAAAAGTGTAGCCCATGCTTTTTTTTTAAAAAACCTTTTATGACAATAAAACAATAACAAGCAAATGCGTGTATTCATTTCTTCAAATTTTGATAAAAGATGACAGTATTTAGTGACACGCGATTTTTACACGTCATAAAATTACTGTGTGTCATGGTTAACGTGTCATTAAAGGTCTATTTTCTAGTAGTGTAATCATCAACATTAACATATTGATAAAATTATTACATAAAAGTACAATTATTATAAGCCTAGCTTGACTCAATTCTATTTTTTTAAGTTAAGTCTTTCCTCATATTGGTCATATAAGCATTTAGATCTACTTGAAGGCTAGAAAACGAAAAACAAACAGCAATTTGTTGGATAACCTCTCCTACATAGCCTTAGGTTTGATTAGGTATTTATAATGTTAACTAAACATAACTGACAATAAATCTAAATAAACCGAACTTAGTCACTAAATAAATCATATTCAAAAGTTAAAACCCCTCAAACACATCTTAAGCCCACAACCAATTTGTTGAAGCTAACACCCCCCCCCCCCCCTCTTGGATGGTGGGCCAAATAACAATTAAGCTAACACTACGTATGCAAAAAGATTAAATAATTATATGACAGAAATTTAAGGGTGTCTCGGTTCAGTTTGGTTTAATTATTAGCAAAAACCATAACCAAAGTCATTGGTTAATCAATTTTATTAACCAATTGGTTTTCGGTTTGATCAATATCGGTTAATAACTAAGACCAAATTTAGGCTAAAACCTTCGCTTACAAATACATGAAATGGATGTGTATGCATATGAAAGAAAGGTATATAAATACATGAAGTGGATGTATAAATATATGAAATAAAGGTATAGAAAAATAAATACATGAAATGAATGTACAGAAGCTAGAAACATATGAAAAAGTGAATGGTTTGGTTAATTTCGGTTAATCGATGGTACAAAAATAACCGGTAACTACTTGTAGGTTAATTTGATTTTCGGTTAATCGATTAATTTCATTTCGTTGTCGTCGATTTTCGGTTAACGGTTCGGTTATTACTCACACCTTAGTCAATAGATATTGCTACCCTTACCAACTATACACTCTAATTATCGAGATTTAACTTAAATTTTTACTCGGATAGATCGAGCTTGAGTTAATTTAACTAATCAACTCGACTTCAATTAGTTTTTTTTTGTCTTAAAAGGAACTAATGTTAAATGATTAAATTAAATCTATACCAAACAGTATCGTTAACAATTTAGCATTAAATCGTGACTTGTTTTATTTATTTATTTATTTTTAAACGGGAAATTTCATTTAAACGACTAGCAAGAATCTAGAAACCTAACAAAAGAAAAAGAAGATTACAACATAATATTACATCAAACTTTCCACAACAAATTTTTGAAAGACGAACAATTTTTTTATCCAAATATATCCCAACGATTTAATATTTTCCACAGTTTTACGAAGCAAGTCGTCTTATTTAAGAAGATGACATCGTTTCTAGTCTTTCAAATACACCAATACGCTAGGAGAATGATCTCGTATAAAACTGGAACTTATAAACTTAGGTTTTCAAAGTATAGGTTACATCTTTAGTTTATTGATTCTGGGGTGTGTTTTGACTTTTATAGAAAAAGAAAGCCAAGCGAGAAAAGGTTAGGGGCCAGGGCAAGAATCCATATCCGCCGGCTGCTGGTCGTCAAAGACCACCACGCGCAACCCATATGCCTGCTGCACACATGTCACAACTTTAGGTGTACACACCCACTACCTTTTTACTTATTCTTTTACCCTGTAGATAGATAGATGCCCACCTTTTACGCTTTGGTCAACTACTTAAATATATATATTTACTTTTTTTGTTTAACTATGAAGACTTTGATAATATTTTTTTTATATAACTAGAAAGTGTATGTTGGGGATTGAGAAAAATAAAACTCGAAACCAAAAGTCCATAGGTTTGGTTTATGGTTTCTAAACCGACAGTTTTATGTTAAGAAACCAGGTAACCAAACAAAACCAAAACATGTTGTGTGGATTCCAAGATTTTATGTAGTGATCCATTGTTGTTTAGGTTGTGTGTTGTTGGTTAATCAAAAAGGTCTAGTTAAAACGTTATGTCGTTGTCACGTAGACAGTGGGTTTTGACTAACCCACCCTTTAACAAACATGTTGTGGGTTAATTAGGTTTAACCAGATATTAAAAAAAAGATGTGATTGGTTTTTAACGGGTGTTGACCCCACCATTTGAGCTCTTCGGGTGCTAACATGTTAACGCCTTAACGGGTAAGGGAAAAGAGCAATGCCCCCCACCCTCACCTTAACGGTTGTGTTATTTGTAATTGCACCCTTCAACTTGTTTTAGCTGTATAGTATTGTTGGATAGGTAAAGGAGCCTTATAGTATTGTTTAGGTTTGGACCATTAATGTCGGATATGGTTGTGTACTTATTTAATTTTCTTGCACAGTTTGGTTTTGGGGGGCAGACCCATTCTGGCCCTAATGAAGCTTCACCCATGGAAGTGTAAGAGTGAGTGGTTGATTACCGACTCTATCCTAAACATACGTTCTAAAATAATAAAGAACGTAAATTTTGACTTAACCCTCTAGTTGAAACGGCTAACTTGTAAGTTTGGTTCATAAATTTTGACTTAATCTCATTCATAAATTTTGACTTAACCCTCTTTTATCAGTCTTATTCCTAAGGTCCAGAGCCCGATCTTCGCTAAAGATAATCGCCCTATTAGTCTCATTGGGGTTCAATATAAGATTGTGGCAAAAGTGTTGGCAAATAGGCTATCGAAAGTGATGGACTCAATTATTAGTGGTGAACAATCCGCTTTTATCAAAGGTAGACAAATCTTTGATGGCCCTCTTATTATGAACGAGATTGTTGGTTGAGCGAAAAAAAAGAAAAAGAGAATGTTTATCTTTAAGGTAGACTTAAAAAAGGCATATGACTCTGTTTCTTGGGCTTACCTAGAGTCTATAATGGGTTTTCTAAGTTTGGAACGTAAATTTTGACTTAATCTCGTTCATAAATTTTGACTTAACCCTCTTTTATCAGTCTTATTACTAAGGTCCAGAGCCCGATCTTCGCTAAAGATTATCGCCCTATTAGTCTCATTGGGGTTTAATATAAGATTGTGGCAAAAGTGTTGGCAAATAGGCTATCGAAAGTGATGGACTCAATTATTAGTGGTGAACAATCCGCTTTTATCAAAGGTAGACAGATCTTAGATGGCCCTCTTATTATGAACGAGATTGTTGGTTGGGCGAAAAAAAAGAAAAAGAGAACGTTTATCTTTAAGGTAGACTTGAAAAGGCATATGACTCTGTTTCTTGGGCTTACCTAGAGTCTATAATGGGTTTTCTTGGTTTTGGTGAAAAGTGGATTAAGTGGATTCGTGGTTGCCTTACGTCATCTCGAATTTCTGTTTTGGTTAATGGTAGTCCTTCCTATGAGTTCGTTATGGAAAGGGGTTTGAGACAGGGAGACCCGTTATCTCCTTTTTTATTCAATTTGGTTATGGAGGGCTTGCATGTGGCGGTGGAAGATTTGGTTTATTCTGGGATGTTCTCGGGGATTCGGATTAGAAACGAGGACAAACCCATTTCCCACTTGTTTTATGCCGATGATGCTATATTTATGGGGGGGATGGTCCAGGTTGAATTTTCAGACGTTGCTAACTTTGCTTAAGGGTTTCTACCTCGTTTCTGGCCTTAAGGTAAATCTGTCCAAATCTTCCATTTTTGGCTTTCAGGTTGATAGAATGGAGACTTGAGTACTGGGCTTCTATTTCAGGTTGTAGTGTTGGTACATGTCCATTCTTTTACTTAGGTCTCCCGGTAGGTTTTAATATGAATAGAACTTCTGCTTGGAGTCCAATTATGTAAGGCCCCGAACCCGGTGACCCTACTTTAGCGTCGGATTTACTCATAAACACAGTTCTTCAAATCAGAGTTTATTGAAACTTTTCGCGGAATATAAAACATCAATCATTTGTTACAAAACATTAAATCTTTTCTTTGATACCATAACACAAAACTTTATATTTAAAACATCTTTACTTCTTTATTCAGATGCCAGCCGTTCAATCCATGCCGTGTGTCATCCTCATGCTAACTCTATAATCAGCTCACCTGCGTGCATACTAAAAGTCAGCTACGCTGAGTGAGTTCTAGTTAATCGAACGCCATACAATACATACACATACATACATATCTGTAGATACATATCCATACTTCACTAGTTACCCTTCTGTTCTACATACATACTTCCTACCATACATACATACATATCTACAATCACTAACCTCAGTCTACCGAGAGTACGTTCATAGTTCACCGTCTATACCTGTACTCAAGGTCGTGAACACGTACAAGGTTCGCAGTCCTTACCTATGTTCACCATTTATGGTACGTACAAGGATCGCGGTCCTTCCCTATACCATAGTACATCCACAACACGTACAAGGTTCGCAGTCCTTCCCTATGTTGCAACCTAATTCATAGCACGTACGAGGTTCGCAGTCCTCCCCTATGCTACAAAATCAGCACGTATAAGGTTAACAGTCCTTTCCTATGCTGAAATACATCCACAACACGTACAAGGTTCGAAGTCCTTCCCTATGTTGCAACCTAATTCATAGCACGTACGAGGTTCGCAGTCCTCCCCTATGCTACAAATACAGCACGTATAAGGTTCACAGTCCTTTCCTATGCTGACGCCTATCTACATTACGTATAAGGTTCGCAGTCCTTATCTACGTTTACATATATCATCTACTTCACGTATAAGGCTCGCAGTCCTTAACTACGCCATTACCAGCCGAGTCTATGTCCGACAGAAGCTAGAGGGATTTGCCATCCTAACTTACTATGTCGAACGTAGAACTCACATGCCATTCGTGTACCTATATACACATACTTACATTATAACATAAGAACACTCTAGGCATTCTTTACCTCATTCATTTAACAACCATACCCCTTGTCGTTACGTGCAATATCCGAAGATCGTTCACGCCCCGACAAGTATTCATTTGAAATATTCATACATCTTCGATATATAATATTCGTACCTTTATTTTTAACCTGACAGTACGCGCAATATCCGAAGATTGTTCGCGTACCGACAAACAATCATTCATATCTATCACACATATCACATATGACATACACTTATCACTTAGGATAAATGTATTAACAACACATCGAGTATGCACACAGCCCCGAAAACATAACAAGGAATGGGGCTAGAAACTCACCTGAACACGGTTACGTTCACCGTTAATCGTAATCCCTTTCTTCAGTTGTGCACGGCTGACTGTATAACAAATATACGTATCAAACAACTATCACTACTCATATCATCTTTCCAGTCTTAACTACTACCCACAACGAACGGGGATCCGGGGGCAGCGCCCCTGGCAGCGGGGTCTAGGGGCGGTAGCCCCTAGCAGGGTCCAAGGGGCAGAGCCCCTGGCTGGGGTCGAGCTGCCAGGTCAGCTTGGAAAAATTTTATTTCCATTAACTGTCTTAACACATTTTTCATTAGATTTTTAATTTATTTTCTAATCGAACTTGACTTTAGGCGAAGTTAACCCTCGGGCGAACTTAGCTCTAGGCGAAGTTAACCTTAGGCGAACTTAGCTTTAGGCGAAGTTACCAGCTAGGCGAACTTAGCTTTACAGCGAAGTTGCCATCAGGCGAACTTGGCTTCAGGCGAAGTTGTCATCAGGCGAACTTGGCCTCAGGCGAAGTTACCAGTTAGGCGAACTTAACTTTACAGCGAAGTTGCCATCAGGCGAACTTAGCTTGCAGGCGAAGTTGCCCGGTTGCAGGCGAAGTTGTCCAGATCAGCCGCTGTTCGGTTTCTGTCCAGCATTTTGAGCGATTTTAACACCCTTGCTATGGTTCAATATCACCCACTACGCTTCCCGACCATTTTCGGTCGCTTATACACTAAAAAGCTTGGATCTTTAAACTTCAAAGATCAAGAATCATACCTTTTTGAGCTTGTTTGGATCTCGTTTAACTTGTTAACACACTAATCGCTCTCTCTCTCGGATCTGCCCGTTCCTCTCCTCGGCCTGGCGGCGGTGTAGATGGTGTGTGTGTTTTTGGAGTGTGTGTAGAAAGTAAGGAAATGAAGATATTTTTGGGTTTAGGGGATATTTATATCCCTGAAATCCCATGGACCTAAGGCCCATTCTCATTTAACCCGTCTCCATTAATCCAACACTAGCCCGACTCATACCAACTCCTACTCTATTATTTATATCCTGAAAACCCGAGTAAACTTTCCCTCTATTAGTAAGTAATATAATTAATATCACTTTGAAATTTCGGGATGTTACAAGTCTTCCCTCCTTAAAGAGGTTTCGTCCCCGAAACCTAACTTATTCCCTATAAAAGGAAAACTTCTTATATTTACACGCTTTATTGAATCGCCTTCGCTTTCTGAGTTATCCCTCTTACTTCCGACTTTGCAGTCATCGAATGGTGGTCATGTGTTTTAGCTATTTAAGGTAGCTTGTCCATGAGACCCTCGATGTACCACAACTCATCTCATACCTCCAAGGGCTTCGATTAGTACTTTCAACACTATTGTCTAAAACAACATTTCATCATAACATAATAATCATTCATAACCTACTCAATATATTACACGTCACTGATAACCATAAGTTTTAAACCTTAACACACAACAAGTCCTTAAGCAAAAGCAACTTAATAAAACCATTGCATGAACAATTATTCCTTCATCAAGCGTTCCTCTCTGCAGTTTCCCCAAATCTTTATCTTTCCGCACCTCCCACCCCTGATTCCTTGCAATCCCTAGCCATGTGGTCAGCTTTTCCGCATTTGTAGCACTTTGGACGATCAGGGAAGTCTCGAGAGTAATGCCCACCCTTTCCGCACCGATAGCACCTGTCTGTCCCAATCCTGCATTCCCCCGGGTGCACTCGCCCACACGTCTTACACGCATCCTTGTTCCCAACCTTGGCCTTCCTCTCATCAGTTGTTGTCACCATCTCGCCAGACCGCTTAGCAGAGGTAGCCCATTTCTTCTCCTTCTTTTCCCCCACCACCACATCGTCCTCAGCCAGGTCAGCATAAACCACTTCTGCAAGTTCAACAGCAGAGTCAAAAGTAGCAGGTTTATTTGCCCTGACCAACATGCGGACTTTTTGTGGCAATCCCCTCACATAACATTTGATTCTTTTGACCTCAGTGTCAACCATATCAGGCACCAACCTAGATAGTAGGTTGAATTCAGTAGTATACTCACGATGCGTCATCATACCGGCCTTTAAATTCAGGAACTTCATCTTCGTCCTCTCGACCTCGGCTTCGGCACAAAACTTCTTCATCACCAACTCTTTCAGATCGTCCCATCTCAACGCCTGGATTTCATCTCTAGTCTTTCTCTGCTCCACACTTTCCCACCAATACATAGCTTCATCCTCGAATGATTGAGCAGCATAACCTACCGCTTGATCGGGACGGCACTCGCTAATGCGGATAACCTTATCCATGGCGGTTATCCACTGAAGAGTAGCGACGGCGTCTCCTAAACCAGTCAGCTTTGGCGGGTCGCATCCTTTGAAGGACTTATAGTTGCACCCATCTTGGCCTCTTTTCCTGTCACCGACCTTCACAGACTTATCCTCACTCGAGGCCTCTCTTTCTCCTTCCCCATCCTTCCTACCATCACCACCCGCCCCTTCAGCAGTTCGTTCACGGCTTCCAGCAGATCTTTCAGGATTCAGGTTCTTCACAGCAGCAACTACAGCTTGAACGATGGCTGCTTGGACTGCAGGGCTAAGTTGAACCTCTTCGTTGTTGATCGAGTTTCCTCCAGCTGCACCACCTTCGTCTCCAGTGTTGGAAGCTTCTTCTACCGAGGGTTGCCGGACAGGACGAGGCCTGCCACGACGTCCAGTGCGACCTCCAGCTCCAACAATTTCTCCAGCTCCAGCCATTAGTATTCTAAAAGGGAAACACAAACATCATCACTCAAGGAACTATTTAGTACAAGGATAGCAAGGCTAACAGGTAATAACAGTGGCCAGCTGTGACTAGCTGATCACATTGCTTTCCGTGTCCTATACACTTCCCTTTATGAGTCTCTTTGTGCTGGTTCTACTTAAGCAGTTAGTCAAATCAAACAATCAATTATTTCTATCCTTATCGTTCACATATCTTTTCTTTCTCATTAAAATATATCATTTAATCATACACTTTACCTTTACTGATCTTGCTTGAGCGACACATGGCATTCTTGAACTGGCATCTTCTTTCCTCTCTTACATAAATCCCATTCTCTGTTCGAGTCTAAGCATGTAGGATGCTTAAATCTCTCGAACTTATGCTCAGATACCAACTTGTAAGGCCCCGAACCCGGTGACCCTACTTTAGCGTCGGATTTACTCATAAACACAGTTCTTCAAATCAGAGTTAATTAAAACTTTTCGCGGAATATAAAACATCAATCATTTGTTACAAAACATTAAATCTTTTCTTTGATACCATAACACAAAACTTTATATTTAAAACATCTTTACTTCTTTCTTCATATGCCAGCCGTTCAATCCATGCCGTGTGTCATCCTCATGCTAACTCTATAATCAGCTCACCTGCGTGCATACTAAAAGTCAGCTACGCTGAGTGAGTTCTAGTTAATCGAACGCCATACAATACATACACATACATACATATCTGTAGATACATATCCATACTTCACTAGTTACCCTTCTGTTCTACATACATACTTGCTACCATACATACATACATATCTACAGTCACTAACCTCAGTCTACCGAGAGTACGTTCATAGTTCATCGTCTATACCTGTACTCAAGGTCGTGAACACGTACAAGGTTCGCAGTCCTTACCTATGTTCACCATTTATGGTACGTACAAGGATCGCGGTCCTTCCCTATACCATAGTACATCCACAACACGTACAAGGTTCGCAGTCCTTCCCTATGTTGCAACCTAATTCATAGCACGTACGAGGTTCGCAGTCCTCCCTTATGCTACAAAATCAGCACGAATAAGGTTCACAGTCCTTTCCTATGCTGAAATACATCGACAACACGTACAAGGTTCGCAGTCCTTCCATATGTTGCAACCTAATTCATAGCACGTACGAGGTTCGCAGTCCTCCCCTATGCTACAAATACAGCACGTATAAGGTTCACAGTCCTTTCCTATGCTGACGCCTATCTACATTACGTATAAGGTTCGAAGTCCTTATCTACGTTTACATATATCATCTACTTCACGTATAAGGCTCGCAGTCCTTAACTACGCCATTACCAGCCGAGTCTATGTCCGACAGAAGCTAGAGGGATTTGCCATCCTAACTTACTATGTCGAACGTAGAACTCACATGCCATTCGTGTACCTATATACACATACTTACATTATAACATAAGAACACTCTAGGCATTCTTTACCTCATTCATTTAACAACCATACCCCTTGTCGTTACGTGCAATATCCGAAGATCGTTCACGCCCCGACAAGTATTCATTTGAAATATTCATACATCTTCGATATATAATATTCGTACCTTTATTTTTAACCTGACAGTACGCGCAATATCCGAAGATCGTTCGCGTACCGACAAACAATCATTCATATCTATCACACATATCACATATGACATACACTTATCACTTAGGATAAATGTATTAACAACACATCGAGTATGCACACAGCCCCGAAAACATAACAAGGAATGGGGCTAGAAACTCACCTAAACACGGTTACGTTCACCGTTAATCGTAATCCCTTTCTTCAGTTGTGCACGGCTGACTGTATAACAAGTATACGTATCAAACAACTATCACTACTCATATCATCTTTCCAGTCTTAACTACTACCCACAACGAACGGGGATCCGGGGGCAGCGCCCCTGGCAGCGGGGTCTAGGGGCGGCAGCCCCTAGCAGGGTCCAAGGGGCAGAGCCCCTGGCTGGGGTCGAGCTGCCAGGTCAGCTTGGAAAAATTTTATTTCCATTAACTGTCTTAACACATTTTTCATTAGATTTTTAATTTATTTTCTAATCGAACTTGACTTTAGGCGAAGTTAACCCTCGGGCGAACTTAGCTCTAGGCGAAGTTAACCTTAAGCGAACTTAGCTTTAGGCGAAGTTACCAGCTAGGCGAACTTAGCTTTACAGCGAAGTTGCCATCAGGCGAACTTGGCTTCAGGCGAAGTTGTCATCAGGCGAACTTGGCCTCAGGCGAAGTTACCAGTTAAGCGAACTTAACTTTACAGCGAAGTTGCCATCAGGCGAACTTAGCTTGCAGGCGAAGTTCATCAGGCGAACTTAGCTTGCAGGCAAAATTGCCCGGTTGCAGGCGAAGTTGTCCAGATCAGCCGCTGTTCGGTTTCTGTCCAGCATTTTGAGCGATTTTAACACCCTTGCTATGGTTCAATATCACCCACTACGCTTCCCGACCATTTTCGGTCGCTTATACACTAAAAAGCATGGATCTTTAAACTTCAAAGATCAAGAATCATACCTTTTTGAGCTTGTTTGGATCTCGTTTAACTTGTTAACACACTAATCGCTCTCTCTCTCTCTCTCGGATCTGCCCGTTCCTCTCCTTGGCCTGGCGGCGGTGTAGATGGTGTGTGTGTTTTTGGAGTGTGTGTAGAAAGTAAGGAAATGAAGATATTTTTGGGTTTAGGGGATATTTATATCCCTGAAATCCCATGGACCTAAGGCCCATTCTCATTTAACCCGTCTCCATTAATCCAACACTAGCCCGACTCATACCAACTCCTACTCTATTATTTATTTCCTGACAACCCGAGTAAACTTTCCCTCTATTAGTAAGTAATATAATTAATATCACTTTGAAATTTCGGGATGTTACAAATTATTAATAGGTTTCGTGATCGTCTTTGTAAATGGAAAGCAGGTATGCTTTCGGTTGGGGCACGTTCCTTGCTTTCTAATGTTGTCCTCGGGTCTTTGGGTACTTATTATATGTCCCTATTCCTAGCGCCTGTTGTTGTATTAAAGACCTTGGAACGTATTCGTGCAAAATTCTTTTGGGGTTTTAAGGAGGACGATAGAAAAATCCATTGGGTAGCGTGGAAAAAGGTGATGGCATCTAAGCTTAATGGAGGGTTAGGTATTGGTTCTCTTGAGGTGTTTAACAAGGCTCTTACCCTTAAATGGTGTTGGAGGTTTGCAAATGAGAGGAACAGTCTTTTGGTGAGATTTATTGAGGCGATCTATGGTGAAGGTGCGGGAATTTTAAACGAGAGTGAAAGAGATCTAGGATCTTCAACTTGGGGAATAATTATGAAATTAAGGGACAATTTGAACAACCGTGGAGTTATCCCTTCTTCGGCTCTTACAAAGATTCTTGGAAACGGTGAAGATACTCGTTTTTGGGTTGATGTTTGGTTGGGGGACGAGCCACTAAAAAATATTTTCCCAAGACTGTTTGCTTTGGAAAATAATAAATCATGCTCGGTGGCGCAACGGTTGGGTTTGAAAGGGTGGCGTTGGCGAAGGCTTTTGAGATGTGGAGTCGAACTGACTTCCTTTGATGATATGGTTCATTCTACTTCTGAGGTGCATCTTGGGGATAGTATGGATCGTTAGCAATGGGTTTGTAATGGGGTGGTAGGGTTCTCAGTTTAAGATATGAGATTGTTGATGGAGGGACACTTTCTGCCGACCAGTGTTTCTCCAACTATTTGGTATAAACACATTCCGAGAAATATCAATATTTGTGCTTGGAGGATTTTGATGGATCGGCTCCCCACCCGATGTAATTTGGTGGACAGAAATATAGATATTCCCTCTGTTCTGTGTCCGTTTTGTAACCTTGGAGTCGGCTAGTCATATTTTTGGTGTTTGTCCTTCTATCTCTCAGATTTGGAGCAAAATTGCCACTTGGTTGGATATTCGGTTTCCGGTGGATCGATCTCCTTCCCCCCTCATGAATTGGCTTAGTTCGACTCACTTAGTGGAAAAGAAGAAAGAGTTAGTTGGTTCGATTATCTTTATCACTTGGTGGAATATTTGGAGGCTGAGAAATGACATCATCTTCAATTTAAAAGGAAGTAAGGAGCGCCTTTTTGATGACATCGTTCAATTATCTTTTTTTTGGTATAATGGTCGGTCTAGTAAATGTCATGTTTCTTGGACAGAGTGGTTGTTAAACCCTCTGATGTATGTGTAACGCTTTCCTTGTTTCCCCTCGTCTAGTTTCTTGCTAGTCGTGGTTTTGTTTCTTTTTATATATATATATATATATATATATATATATATATATATATATATATATATATATATATCTGACGCCTTTCAAAAAAAACTTGTAAGTTTGGTTTGTTTTTGCCTAATCTAACACCATCAATTAGACCAACGGTTACAGCGTCTATACTTTTTTATTATGTTACTAGGTTATAACCCCGTGAACTACACGGGGCTAGGTACCTAACGTTTTGTAATTAAAAAATTTATTGTAAATAAATATAATTATATTTAATGATGTTTTATATACAATTACATATGAATTCACAATCTTATCTACTTCTAAACACTCATTCAAAACCTAAAATGCAGTAGCCAATTATAACTTCGTTTTTTAAACCTACAAAATAATGAACAATGTTGCTAACCAATATATTCCCACCATTGGCCTAGTGATATAACACTCTTGTGCTAAAAATTCCATGTTGAATTAGTTATTCATGACAAATATACATACATAATTAAGACTCGGTATTCAAAATTATATGAATAAATATGAGATAGAAGTGACATAAATGTAACATTATTCGAAGTATATATTTTTTTAAAAGGGTCAATTGTGATATTTTTGACACAGTAACATATAATGCACAATGAAGTGGAATTGTAGTATTCAAATTTAAGCCTAGTATATACCATACATGCATTATATATATAAGATAAATACCAATAGTTCGGTACCACATTTTTTTCTTCGAACTATGAACTTTTATAAACAAACAACCGCCACAACACCACTAAAAAACCCCACAAACAGGCCACCTCCACAACCCGGAGACCAGCCACTAACAAAACCAAACTACAAAAACGAAAAATTACACCATATAGACCAATCTATAGATCCATACTTTGACTTATACACCAAAAAGGTCGGTGCCACATAATCTTTAAAGGATATCACTTACACTATTTAAATTATAATTATGGTTATTATGGTAGATGTTACATCCAAGAAAAATAATTCTCCATCCAACATATTTAAGTATTCAAAACAAACTCAATAATAACAAAAAAATAATAATAAATAAAAAACTTTTATTTAAAAAAAAAACACTTAGAAAAACCAATGTCTAAGACTTTAAACCAATTCACCTAGACCGTGTTAATTTAAACCTCAAAGAAATTTACTTGCTAAGTCGTGCCCAAACAAAGGATTTGACTACAAGCTATAAACAAATAATCACATGTTAATAGCGGGAAGAAATCAACAAAGACATGGAGATATGATCAATCAAGTTAGCCTAACTATATAATTATTCATAATAAAGTATTACTCTGAAAAACAAAAGTTTCTAATCACTGCAAGAGATTTTGTACCTTGATTATATGAACGGCTCTACCCTGCATTGTTATTTACAAAATAATAACAATAATAATAATAAGGAAAATTGGATTTTAATAATCCCAACTTAATGCAATTGGCTGATAATAATCTCAACTTTGAAAGTAGCTGTCACTGGTCCTAACTTTCGCACTATTTATTTTCATTGGACTTCCGTTAAAAATAACTTAACGACGTTATGTTTTTTTCCAAATTTCAAACTGATATTTTAGAGCTTTTGATTGGAATGATAATAAGAGTCGATTGATGTAAAACTTAACTCGAAACAACGCCTCAAACAGCTTGATTTTTGTTAATTAAAAGTTTAAACACTGAAATTGAAGCATCCTTTAGTCGTTTGGACCACCGTTTGGAAGTAAGTTTTACATCAATCGACTTGTATTCTCATTCCGATCAAAAGCCCTAAAATATCAGTTTGAAATTTGGAAAAAAAGATAACGTCGTTAAGTTTTTTTTAACGGAGGTCCAATGAAAATAAATAGTGTGAAAGTTGGGACCAGTGACAGCTATTTTCAAAGTTAGGATTATTATCAGCCAACTGCATTAAGTTGGGATTATTAAAATCCAATTTTCCTAATAATAATAAAAGGGGCCAAATTGTATTCATTTAAAGGTAAATACCCTTGTCTTGTAACCATGAATGCAAAGAGCACCAATAGAGTATGTACTTGATGATTGTCAAATGAACTCTCTAATGTCTATCCTCTGCAAGTTCAAAAATTGTTGGCGGTAAAGAATGAGACCAAAGATCGATTCCAATAACCTGTAAAAACAAAGATAAAAGAAACCCATATGAAAATTTTGTTCTTTTTTGGGATCTTAATCGAACAAACACATATAACGGGGGTTATTCGACCATAACAATAATAATAATAATAATAATAATAATAATAATAATAATAATAATAATTTACTCCTAAAATCATCGATATTAGGAGAATAGGGCTCCAATTTGGCTAAACAATAATGTTAGGGATTATATGAATCATCAAATATTGGTAGTAAATAAAAAAGGTGTTGAATATGGGGTATGAATAGAGGCTAAAATCAAGGAGATTATGGTGGAAAGAAACTATATGTAACTGCATATAACTTCTATTTTTAAAATTAACCGTCAAAATTCTTGAAGTAGAGGGTTCCACGTGTCAAAAAAATAGATGATCAAAATAAAAGGGAGAGTTCATATATGAATGACACATGGACAAAATAAGATTTCTTTTATTATTATTGAGATTATTCTAAAAGAAAATCATTTTTCAATAATTATTTCTTTAAAGATAATATTAGCAAAGGAAAATTATTCCTTTCATGGCTTGTTATTTAGAAATTTGGTTATCCCAAAACTATAATACCAACTGATTTTTTTTTGAACGGTGATTTTCATAGTGGTTAAATAATCAGCCACAGCTCTCGGAGAGAGCCCCAACCGCCTCACTCGGGCCAAGACTATGTTATCTTAACCGGGCCCACGCTTGGCATCCGAGTTTGGCTAGGCGTTCCACGAGAAAATTTCGAGCCCCCTGCGACTTGACAGGAGTTGTCCGCCCACAAGAGCAAGCTTTCTGGGAAAGGACACTCTAATAGAAAACTCGTGACGCCATCAAGATTCGAACTTGAGAGGCCAACTGGCATCAAGCTCTTACCCATCATTTGGCTGGCCACTTAAGCTAGCCCAAGTGGTTTAATACCAACTGATAGTAATTGTCTTTCTTTGTAAAAGAACAACATCAATAAATACAGTATACTTTTTCCTCTGTATTATCTTGTTTTAGATGGTATCAAAGCGGTGATCTAGGGATATGCTCATCATCTACCCAGCAACCATTTAGTACTTATTCTCTGACCTTACATTTGTAACCCTAATTTTATAGATCCACATGTTCTAAAATTTTTAAACTTACCTTAAAAATCCTATGTTTATTAATGAATATTGCCAACCATTTGTTTTTTCTAGTTAAACAACTAAAGATTAAAATTAAGTAGGTTTCCTCGATGAAGGCACTCTTAAAGATAAGAACCAAAAAAATATGTTATGGAGTATGTTTTTTGAGAGACGGGTCAATAATCTAAAAACAAATTTTTTGGAGAAGTAAATATGGCCAAAACTTTTGAAAATTTAGATAAGCAATCATGAAATTTTTATTGTGGTGCTACCGATACTATGGATTTTTGAACAGTCTCATACTATTTTAAACTATAAATCTTAAATAAATCACATCAAAACTGCCAATGGGGGAATAGTTCCTGTAATAGTAGGGGAGCCATTGAAATATTGTCTACTTTAAAACTTTCAAACTGCCTTTGCGTCCCTTCTTTGTCACATAAACTATTATCTATTAGCCATGTAACAAAGGAATTAAACTTCACAGTTTTAATGCACCCGACCTTCTATATCTTACAAGATATCCGGACGTAAGTGATTGTTGGTTGTGGCACTAAACGCCAGGTACGTGGAAGAAATGACTCATCATGGTACCGTGAGGTTAGCCCATGAAACAATAAATAGAGAAGCTTGGTTATAGCCCAGGAGATTGTGACACCCATCTATTAGTTATTTGCATATTTTATTTCCAAAATTATTTTCCGTTAACGAAACTTTAAGTTGTGAAACATGTGTCATGGCCAAAATCCATACACAACCTTTAAACCAAACAACACAAAAGTTGGTTTACCTTTTTCACTGATCCATTCAGATGTAGGGGCGACAAAATTATTGGGGGCAAAATGTAACATCTCCAAAATTTTGATTCAAATTTGACAACTTTGTAAAGTTGAAGGATCAAAAAATTATTCTCAGAAATAAGTAATGAAAAATTTAGATAAGGAAATAAAAATATTTCATAAGGAGGTTCTATTCTTATATACCAAACATGCACCAGTGGTCCTAGCGGAGGGTGCGAAGCACCCAACGCGCACGGGCACGGGCGATGGGCGAAGGGCGTTGGGCACAATGTGGAGCTTTGATAGCATGCTCGCATCGCCGCGAGCCGCTTGAGAGCCGCCATAGTATTTTTGGAAAATGGGAGTTAGACCAAGAAATAACAAGTTATCAAAGATGAGGGACCAAAAGTGAAATTTTGAATCCATGAACCCATCACCAAACGTGATGAGCTCAAAACAAGGCCATCACGATACGCGCTGGTCCATTATAACTTAGCGACACGTGTCGCATCAGGGTGACACGAGACAGACACTAGGGCTGAGTCATCATACCACGCGTCATTTTCCTACCATCACCATACGCGACGGACCAGGGGAACGGTCTGTCGCGATACGCGATGGAGCCCAATTTCAGCTATAGGGGGGGTTCACGGCACACTTCATCTCACACCAAATCACTCTCTCTCACACATTTTACCTCGTTTTACGTGCGAGCATCGAAGTGCGTGCCAAACCCTGAAGTTCCGCCGGTTAAGCCTTAGTACGCGACATAGCGTAGAAGTGCTGATCATACAAGCTTGGGCGTATAAACTCCGAATACTCGTCTATGGTAGGGGTTCCGCCTAAGTTATTATTTTATTATTATATTGCAATGCTTGAACCCTAGTTGAAGGTATAGCCTAGATCTTAATCAAATTAAAAGATAATAGTTAAAATGATATTTCTTTATGATTAAGAAATACAAATTATATATACAAAGGGTATAGCTAAAATATGGTTTCTTCATGATTAAGAAACATAAGCTTTTACATACAATGGGTATGGTCAAAATAGTGTTTCTGCATGAGTAAGAAATATTAGAGTTTGTAAACAAAGGTTATAGACCAATGACGTTTCTTCTTGAAGAAGAAACCTATTATAGATGTTTCTTCATGAAGAAGAAACTCAGGACATGATTGGCAAATAAAGAGAAATACTTCAGATCTAAATATTTTATTCAATCAAATGATCATTCAAGGTTTAAAGCTATCAAAACCAGACTAAATGTCGGTAGCCGGATCAAGTGACGGTCCAAAAATTTATATAAACCTATTTTATGATAGGTTACGCATCATTCACAAAGGTTTTCAAACGGGATCACCACATCATTCAGAACAGACAATCATAGGTGAATACATTAAACCTTTTACAATCAATCATTAAAATAAACGGGTTGTTTATCTTAAATAGTTAGTCAAATGTTTATTAGCAATTACGTGATCTCTAACATACAAAGATTTAAGAGATTACGTGATCCCTAATTTACAAGATAGAAAATAAAAGTAACTCAGACAGAGTACACATGTGTCTGGATCCAAACATAATCTGTCTAGTCTATCAATCAAGGCTACGTGGCCGCAGACTAGAAATCATAATAAAAGTTCTCCAATGGGCATCAGTTGCCGAAGAACCGAAATTGTGTGTGTATGGCAAGTGATACAAATCCCAGAAATGAGAGATATTTCTGCTAAGATTGTTCAAGAAAACTATTTTGTCAGTCAGTCAAAGATTTAATAAATATTTTTAGAGTCAACGATTCACCCGTAGATCGCTAACTTATTTTTCCCTCGCATTTCATGGAAACATATTAGCATAGGTAGTAAATTATAGTCATTCATAGAGTTAGATGCTCGCAATGTAGAGATTACTCAATTTTAAATTATTAAAAAAAAACAAGATTTAAACATGATGTCACACCCCGGCTTAGGGCCTAGGCGTATGACCACAAGTTGGTACTTGTTTTGTAAATATATCAGAGTTTATGGTTTAATTTTAGCGGAATACTTTAGGTTGAATATAATATTAATTTACATTGAAAATTTACTCGGGAATTAAATACCCGAGTATCAGATTACAAAACATATGTTTCATATTACAAGGATTTTAGTTATAAAAAACGGAGCCATCTTGTACGCGCTTCTATCTTCAAAAGACTCCAATACTTGCTAGTGCTACTAATGCTTAATTACCTGCAATGGGTTGGAAAAAATACGTCAACTATATGCTGGTGAACACGTATGACTCGATAAAACATTTTGAATGACGATTATAATACAAATGTAGTTTTCTTGACAAGCTCGGCGGAAGTATTTCTACTTCCGGTATATGTACCACTGCCCTACACACACAACGGTATTCCCGGAGCCAAACGGCCCTGAACTGAGAACTGGTCATGACCGTTTAAGCTCGCGGCTTCATTGCCTTTGATTGATTGATTGAGCTTTAACAGTTATGTTTGGATCCATACACATGCGTATTCGGTCTGAGTTGATATTATTCTCTACTTTGTATTATAACGTTTTAGAGATTTCATTATCTCATGTAGACATTGATTGACTCGTTAAGATAAACGCCCGTTCGTCTCATTGAGTATAAATATGTTTTGACTGATTAAAAAGGTTAACGTATTCACCTGTACCGTCGGTGTTAAAAACCTTGACTGATTGATATGATATTAACCTATACATAAATAGGTTCGTATGAATGTTTTGAATGATGTTAAGCTATGATTGTAAGCTTAACCTTGAAATTGTTTATCTTTGATTGTGAATGAAAACACTTGTTTTATGTGACGTTTAATATAGCATGCTTTGGCCTAATAGGTTCTATCATGTTGGTAAGTTTCTCCAGGTAAGTAAACGGGTCCCTCGGTTGATTGGGATTTGTACGAATTACTTTTCCTTAGGCAATAAACTTACTACTAGTGATATCCCCCTTCCAGTTACTACATGCCCGTCAAAATATATCTTTCGTTTAACATTACTTCATCATGAAGTAACGTTTATGAAAACATGATTGTGAATGATTTGTAAAATACGATCAAGGTTAAAGGCCATAGCCTCGATTGATAGTCTAAGCAATAATTCAAATAACTTAAACGTAACTCCTACCTCAATGCGGGTACTTAGATTGATAATAAGATAAGGCGGGATCTTGATTTACTCGCTTATATGAGTGCTACTTGATTATAACTTCGTTTTTTGCACCAACTTCGACAAAATGGCACGTCAGCTCGCTACAGCAACGGGGCACGCTTTCCAATGCTGTGTGTGTGTAAAGAGAGGTATGTTTGGGATGAATGGAGCTCATGCCCGTCACCCCCTTTTTATAGCCAAAATTGGACCCCATCATGATACGCGATGGGTTCCTTGTGCCCTATCGCGTACCGCGGCGCCGCAAAAAGACGCCGCCTTATGCGGTGGTGACACGTGGCCTGTCACAACGTGCCACGTGTTGACACGTTGTTGGACACGTGTCCACTGACTCAGCAAGCCCATCGCGCTACGCGATGGGTTGATTGTTAGCCCGTCGCGTACCGCGATGGGAGAAGATTTTTTAGAATTTACACTTTTGGTCCCTGTACTTTCTAAGTTAGTATCTTTAAGCCTTAATTGTAAAGGTTAAAAGACGCGGTGTTACATCCTCCCCACCTTTTGAATAATCTCGTCCTCGAGATTTATTGAAATAGATAGTGGTACTTCTTCTTCAATTCTGACTCGCGTTCCCATGTCTACTCGGGTCCACGTCTTGAATCCCATTTACCTTTTACGAGTTTGAGTCGCTTGTGCTTGAGGAACTTGATCATACTATCTTCGATTTAAATTGGTTGTTCCACACATTTAAGCTTCTCGTTGATCTTAACATCCTTTAATGGCATAGCAAGAGTTTCATCGGCTAAGCACTTGCGAAGATTGGATACGTGAAACACCTCGTGAATACCTTTCATTTCATCAGGTTATTCCAGTCGGTATGCAACTGGTCCAATTCTTTCGAGTATATTGAATGGTCCGACAAATCGTGGACTCAATTTTCCTTTCTTTCCAAATCTTACTACACCTTTCCAAGGTGATACTTTCAATAACACTTTGTCACCTTCTTTGAATTCTAATGGCTTGCGGCGAATGTCCGCATAACTCTTTTGTCTATCCCTTGTCGTTTTCAATCGTTCACGGATTTGTATTATTTGATCAGTAGTCTTTTGAACAATTTCAGGTCCTGACAACTGACTATCACCTGTTTCTGACCAGCATACAGGCGTCCTACACTTACGACCATACAATGCTTCAAATGGTGCTGCTTGGATACTCGTATGATAACTATTGTTGTACGAGAATTCCATCAGCACGAGATGAGTGTCCCAACTTCCTCCTAAGTCGATAATACAGGCACGAATCATATCTTCCAAGGTTTGAATTGTACGTTCACTTTGGCCATCAGTTTGGGGATGGTATGCAGTACTTAAGTTTAATCAAGTCCCCATAGCTTTTTGAAAGCTTGACCAAAAATTTGAAGTAAAACGACTATCTCTGTCGGATATGATGGATAGCGGCACACCATGTAAGGATACAATGTTTTCTACATATAAGTGTGCTAACTTATCCATGCTGAATGTTTCTTGGATTGGAATGAAATGAGAAGACTTGGTAAGTCTATCTACAATAACCCAGATTGCATCATTTTGGCGTGAAGTTTTAGGTAACTTCATAATGAAATCCATAGTTATCATATCCCATTTCCATATTGGAATTTCGGGTTGTTGTAGTAGTCCTAACGGCTTTTGGTGTTCAGCTTTCACTTTGGGACACATTAGACATTTAGCTACATACAAAACAATGTCTTTCTTCATTCCGATCCACCAGTAATCGTCTTTTAGATTGTGATTCTTTCAATTGTATCGGAGCATAAGCAATCACTTTCTTTCCTTGCATCAAAACACATCCCATTCCCGTGTGCGAAGCATCACAATAAATTGTAAAGTTTTCTAGTCCATCTGGCAAAGCCAAGATAGGTACATTGGTTAACTTTTGTTTTAGTGTTTCGAATGCTTCCTCTTGCTTCTGTCCCCATTCAAACTTAATTGCTTTTCTTGTGAGTGAAGTTAATGGAACAACTATTCGGGAAAAGTCTTGAATGAATCTTCTGTAATATCCGGCTAAGCCTAGGAAACTTCGGACTTGAGTCGGCGTTTTCGGTTTCTCCCACTTAGTTATGGCTTCAATCTTTGCTGGATCTACTTGAATACCCTTTTCAATTATAACATGACCAAGAAATTGCACATCGGACAACCAAAATTCGAACTTAGAGAATTTAGCGTACAATTTCTCGTTCCTGAGGGTTTCAAGTATGATCTTAAGGTGAACTTGATGATCATCTTTGGATTTCGAGTAAAAAAGAATGTCATCTATAAAGACAATAACAAACTTGTCTAAATAAGGCTTGCAAATATGATTCATCATGTCCATGAAAGCTTCCGGAGCATTAGTGAGTCCGAAAGGCATAACGGTAAACTCATAATGTCCGTATCGGGTTCTGAATGCTGTTTTAGGTATATCTTCCTCTTGTACCTTCAATTGATGATAACCCGATCTGAGGTCAATCTTGGAAAAACAACTTGCTCCTTGAAGCTGATCGAACAAATCGTCGATTCTGGGTAATGGGTACTTGTTTTTGATTGTGACTTTGTTTAGTTCTCGGTAATCTATACACATTCTCAACGATCCGTCCTTCTTCTTTACAAATAGAATTGGAGCTCCCCACGGTGACGAACTCGGTCATATGAATCCTTTCTTCAAAAGTTCATCTAACTGTTTCTTTAACTCTTTCATTTCCGTAGGTGCCAGACGATAAGGAGATTTGGCTATCGGTGAAGTTCCCGGTATAAGGTCGATTCTAAACTCTACCTCTCTATCAGGCGGGGCTCCTGGTAGCTCATCAGGAAATACATCTTGAAATTTAGACACAATCGGTACTTCCTCTATTTTCTTTGGTTCAGGTTCCTTGGTTACATAGGCCATGAATGCGAGGCATCCCTTACCTATGCAATGACTTGCTTTTATCTTGGATATGATCCCTACCTTTCCTCCTTCTTTATCTCCAGTTATACGAATGGTTTTATTGTTAGACACTCGGATATCAATGGCTCTATCGTTACATAAGATACGGGCTTGATTAGACGATAACCAGTCCATACCTAATACTACATCAAAACCTGCTAATGTCATAGGCAATAATCGTACAGGTATGACGTGATTGGCTAAAGAAATTGTGGCATTATCTAAAGCCTAGGTTATTCTACTTATATTGTCATCAGCAGTTTCTACCTCATAATGTTTATCTAGTTTAACTAAGGGCTCATTTAATAGACTACAAAATTTATAATCTATAAAGCTTTGATTCGCACCTGAGTCGAATAAAATTCTAGCATAAACATTATTAATAGGAAATGTACCGGTGATCACGTCCGGTATATCTGCTGCCTTTTGGGTGTCTAGAATAAAGACACGAGCGTTTCCTTTCTTAACATCGGTCACTACCGTTGGCTTCTTCTTTGGACATTCAGTACTATAATGTCCCTTCTCGCCACACTCACAACATACCTCGGTCTTCTTCCTACAGTCTGCTTCCGAGTGTCCTGGTTTCTTGCAAAATCCACATACAACAGTGTTAGTTGGTCGAAGACATCTGCCGAAATGTCTCCTTCCGCATGACTTGAAAATGGGGCGACTATACACAAATCCCCCTTCTCTTTTCTTCTCCATATTCTTCATTTCCATCATCTTTCTTTTTCTCATCTCGATTCCTTAACATTACGTCCATCAAATACCCAGCCAACTCCATGGCAGATTCTGTGGTAGATGGCATATGTGAACGAACCTAATCACGGATTTCGATTGGTAAACCGTAGATGTATCGTGTCACTTTGTTGATTTCAAGAGTGACTAGATGAGGCACAATTCTACAGTACTCAAGGAACTTGGTGTTATATTCCTTGAGATTGGTTCCCACAACCTTGTGGTTCCACAGTTTGGTTTGAATCTGATCCATCTCGTTTATTGGGCAAAACTTTTTCAGTATCATTGCTTTGAATGTCTCCCAATCTAAGTTGTATAGATTCTCTCTACCCTTGATTCCGATCAGGGTATTCCACCATTCCAACGCCTCCCCCTTGAACATCTGGGAGGTATATTGAACCTTTTCTCTCCCTGTGCACTTACTTATTAGCACAATTGATTCCATTTCCTCCAACCATCGGAGGGTATGTATCACTCCTTAATCCCCGTGAAACTCTTTGGGGTTATAAACTTTAAACACCTTGAAATCTCAACCTTCGTGTATTTTAAGTTTCTTTGTCTTTTCACGGGGTCGTTTTCAGCAGTCGAGCTTTCATCACTCGCTTCTTTGTTTTTCTCGGTTTCCTTTTTCTTATCTTCTTTCTTTTCTGATTCCCTTTTGGATTCTTTCTTTGATTCTCTTTTCGAATTAACCATTTCACTTCGACTTGCTCTTTTGTTAGATTGTGAGGCGGTTCTACTTGGATCATTTTTCAGAATTTCATAAATTGGATTTACAGCCTCTCTTATCAAATTGCGGATACCAAGCACATAATTTTGTGGTATGGCTTGTATATTTTCCACGGTAGCTTTTTCTTGTAAAATTTCTTCAATTGTCTTTCCTTTATTGTTTACTTGAATTTCTGGATTACTGTTTGCTTTAGACATGCTGTTACATGAATAAAACAAGATTTAGGAAGGACACATTTTATATTTCATTATTTATCTTACAAGAGAAAGGATTACAACAACTACAACAATACACAACTACGATTTCTAATCCTTAATCCATTTTGTAACAAGATTTTTCATCTTGTCACATTTCTTGGCAATCTTTCTCCCCATTCTCTTTTTGTCCACTTTCTCATTTCTCAGCTCGTCCATCACCGAATTTGGCGGGTTCGGATATCCTGTTGGTGCGGATGCGGCTGGAAAGAGATAAGCATTCTCTTGGGGATAGAGATGCGGATTAGCAACGTATTCATGCATTTCTTTATCGGGAATATTATTGGTGTAAAACTCCTCGATGAGATTTGCTTCCTCCCGAATCTCTTTTGCTTGTTAGGAGAATGAAGGTCTTGGTCCTAAATATGGAGGAAAATCAGGATTCTCGTCCTCTTCTTCCTCGGGATCTTCCTCGGATTCATAACGAAAATTCTTGATTGGCGATGGGTTAAATCTCTTTTTGTAAGGCATGATAACCCTCATTTTTGGTTTGTGACTGGGTTCTACAGATGCTGGTGGGGTCTCATATTGATAATTCAATGGTGGTGATCCAAATTTCCATCTCCTTTGATCGATCAGAGTGACAATTCATCCAGCTTGACGATTCCGATTCTATTTCTTGTTTCATCTTACTCTGGATTTCCTGTTCCTCGGAAAGATGGTAAGTCGGAACCTCGAATGGATAATACTGAGGATTGTTGTCGATGGTGTCGTCAGAAATCTTTATTGGCATTTCTTGACTCCCTGGGAGATACACGGGTTGGCTCCCATAGGGTATCACTGGATTGATTGGTTAATTGTGACTGAAAAAGCTAGTATAATAACGATTGCTACTCTCCATATCGGAGGGTTCAAGATTGATTGTCGGTTTTGATCGAATGGCTACTCGATGTCTACGATCAAAGTAGTTAATATAGACATCTGCATTTAGTTAGATTAGGGATAGGAGGTTTACCAATCCTATCTTATCCCTACGAATAGTAATAATAATCATAATAATGGTTAAAGCCTAGGTACTAATGTTTAATACCTAATTCGCTGAAAACTATAGTTCTGATACCAACCTGTCACACCCCGGCTTAGGGTCTAGGCGTATGACCACAAGTTGGTACCTGTTTTGTAAATATATCAGAGTTTATGGTTTCATTTTAGCGGAAGACTTTAGGTTGAATATATATTAATTTACATTGAAAATTTACTCGGGAATTAAATACCCGAGTATCAGTTTACAAAACATATGTTTCATATTACAAGGATTTTAATTATAAAAAATGGAGCCATCTTGTACGCGCTTCTATCTTCAAAAGACTCCAATCCTTGCTAGTGCTACTAATGCTTAATTACCTGCAATGGGTTGGAAAAAATACGTCAGCTATATGCTGGTGAACACGTATGACTCGATAAAACATTTTGAATGACGATTATAATACAAATGTAGTTTTCTTGACAAGCTCGGCGGAAGTATTTCTACTTCCGGTATATGTACCACTGCCCTACACACACAACGGTATTCCCCGAGCCAAACGGACATGAACTGAGAACTGGTCATGACCGTTTAAGCTCGCGGCTTCATTGCCTTTGATTGATTGAGCTTTAACAGTTATGTTTGGATCCATACACATGCGTATTCGGTCAGATTTGATATTATTCTCTACTTTGTATTATAACGTTTTAGAGATTTCATTATCTCATGTAGACATTGATTGACTCGTTAAGACAAACGCCCGTTCGTCTCATTGAGTATAAATATGTTTTGACTTATTAAAAAGGTTAACGTATTCACCTGTACCGTCGGTGTTGAAAACCTAGACTGATTGATTGAGTGATTGTGAATGATATTAACCTATACATAAATAGGTTTGTATGAATGTTTTGAATGATGTTAAGCTATGATTGTAAGCTTAACCTTGAAATCGTTTATCTTTGATTGTGAATGAAAACACTTGTTTTATGTGACGTTTGATATAGCATGCTTTGGCCCAATAGGTTCTATCACGTTGGTAAGTTTCTCCAGGTAAGTAAACGGGTCCCTCGGTTGATTGGGATTTATACGAATTACTTTTCCTTAGGCAAGAAACTTACTACTAGTGATATCCCCATTCCAGTTACTACATGCCCGTCAAAATATATCTTTCGTTTAACATTACTTCATCATGAAGTAACGTTTATGAAAACAAGATTATGAATGATTTGTAAAATACGATCAAGGTTAAAGGCCATAGCCTCGATTGATAGTCTAAGCAATAATTCAAATAACTTAAACGTAACTCCTACCTCAATGCAGGTACTTAGATTGATAATAAGATAACGCAGGATCTTGATTTACTCGCTTATATGAGTGCTACTTGATTAAAACTTCGTTTTTTTTGCACGAACTTCGACAAAATGGCACGTCAGCTCGCTACGGCAACGGGGCACCCTTTCTAATGCTATGTGTGTGTAAAGAGAGGTGTGTTTGAGATGAATGGAGCTCATGCCCGTCACCCCCTTTTATAGACAAAATTGGACCCCATCGTGGTACGCGATGGGTTCCTTGTGCCCTATCGCGTACCACGGCGCCGCAAAAAGACGCTGCCTTATGCGGTGGTGACACGTGGCCTGTCACAACGTGCCACGTGTTGACACGTTGTTGGACACGTGTCCACTGACTCAGCAAGCCCATCGCGCTACGCGATGGGTTGATTGTTACCCCGTCGCGTACCACGATGGGAGAAGATTTTTTAGAATTTACACTTTTGGTCCATGTACTTTCTAAGTTAGTATTTTTAAGCCTTAATTGTAAAGGGTAAAAGACGCGGTGTTACACATGATTTGTAAAATCAAACAAGGTTTACAAATCAAACACTCGGGTATTTATTATCCGAGAATCTTTTCAAATAAATTAATATTTTAGTATAAATAAAGACTTCCGCTAAATAGACCCGCAACTTTGATATATTTACAAACAAGTACCAAATATTGGTCACACGTCTAGGCTTTAAGTCGAGGTGTGACATAAAACTTTTGGTTATTTATTTTATTTGTTGATAATTGCACTCGAATGACGTGGATTTATTTTCTAAACGACAGAATTACAAATTTTGTCCTTTATAAAAAGCCAATTTACGGTTCGTGTCCTTTTTTTAGTTTCTTTGCTGGCGGTGTACTTTAAACATTTTTTTCCTACACGTTATGTCCTTTACGCTAACTTGGTTAGAAAAAATCAGTTAAATACCCTCACGTGAGACGCATGTGAGGGCATTTTTGTCTTTTCGTTGATACATAATAAAAAATATAAAACTCTTTCTCTCTCTCGTATCAATCTCTACTCTCTCTCCCTGCTTCTCTTTCTTTCTTAATCACCCACCACCACCACCAACTCACCACCACCAGCCACCCCCCACAACTGCCCCCATCCAACCTCCGGCAACCACTACCTTTCACCGCCATATCCGCCTCCCCTTTCACCAAATCCGCTACCACCACCGTTCACCGCTAAATCGAACACAAGTCAGATGTTAATTTCATGATTTTCGCCAAATCCACCTCCCCTTTAACCCAGATCCAGTTTACCCAGATCCAATAACAATAAATTCTTTCTTCTTCAACTTTTACCCTCAAAAATCTCAAACCCAGATCCACAAACCCAGATCCAGTTAACCCCGCCGCCGCCGAAATTCAATTTTCAGATCAAAACCCAATTCACCTAACCCATCCTCTTCCAAAACCCGACCCGGTCAACTCTCCATTAAACCTCCCAGATGTAGCGAACAAGAAGGATAGTTGCTGTTAATTAGGGTTTCGTCTTCCTCGCCGGAGAAGATGACCGGAGATGATGCCGGATTTAAGAATAAAGGGAGTTGATGGTGGTGGGGGTCGGGTGGAGACTGTAACAGGCGATGGTGGTCAGTGGAGGCGGGTTATTGACGGCGGTGGTGGTTGGAGATGGGTTATTAACGGTGGTGGTTGGGAGTGGGAGGTTGGATATTAGGGAGGAGAGTAGGTGGGGGTATGGAGAGGAGATGGTGGTGGTGGGTTGAATGGAATCTACAATGAGGTGGGTGGGGATATGGTGGCCAAAATTTATGGTGGCCGGAGTTTATGGTGATGGTGGTGGTGTATAGAGAAAGAAGAGAGAAAGGAGGGGAATGTATTATATATATTCTCTTTTCTTTTTTTAAATTTAAGGATACATTAGAATTACAATTATGCCCATCACATGTCTGGCACATGTCATATTTAACTGAGTTTTTCTAACCCAGTTAGCGTAAAGGAAATAACGTGTAGGAAAAAAAATGTTTAAAGTACACCGCCAGCAAAGAAACTAAAAAAAGGACACGAACCGTAAATTAGATTTTTTTAAATGACAAAATTTGTAATTATGTCTTTCTAAAAAGTAAATATGAAGTTTTTGATAAGTTTACTATGTTTTATACCATGATACAAACACAATTCAAAACCATATCCAAGTTCTTCGGTCTGATAATGGTGGGGTATTCATAAACGATTGTATGAAACAATTTTGCCAAACAAAAGGAATAATTCACTAAACATCGTGCTCCCACACTCCCGAACAAAACGACATTGTTGAACGAAAAAAAATGTATTTTACTAGAAATAATCCGAGTTCTCCTGATTGAATCTCAAGTTTCAAAATCTTTCAATAGACTACCAACAAAGGCCCTTGATCTAAAAACCCCTCTTCAAGCCATTTCAGAATTCATCAAGCTACCACCACCCCTTACACTTCAACCATGAATATTTGGATGTTCTGTTTTGTCCACATACCAAAAATCAATCAAATCAAACTTGACACATGTGCTGAAAAATGTGTTTTTGTAGGCTATAGGGTTAACCAAAAGGGGGTACCGATTTTATAGCCCAACAAAACAACACAAATACACTACCATTGTAACATTACGAAAATTTTGAGTCAATTATGTCAAGTTTTCCAAAGATAAGGGACCATTTCTGCCAATTACCAAACCCCAAGGGTTTAAATGAAATTTCTGATTCTTTGGCCTATCGCGATACACGACGGCCTTAGAATCAAGGTCATCGCGTATCGCGATGACCCTTCTGACAAAATGTCACACGTGTGCCACGTGGCAACCGATGGCACTATGTGTTGCCACGTGTCACCACGTGGCAGAATGATCGCCACGTGTCGCCACGCGGCACAACGCGTGCCACGTGTCGCCACGTGGCAGGTCTACGTGGTGATCCAGCTGGCCTACGTCGCGATACGCGGCGGGCTAGGCAAGGAAGCCATCGCGTATCGCGACGGGCTTCCAGATTTTGTCTATTAATAGCATCTATGGGTTCTTCACAACTCACACCAAAATTCACATACATAACTCTCTCTCTAACATCTCTCTAAGCCCGATAATTATACCCTCGATCCACCTCGATAAACGTGCCCTCGATTCCTTGTAAATTGTACCAAAATATCTACAATCCTCGAAGTGCGTGCCATCTCCCGGCGACGTTCCAAGAAGAAGGTGTTACAATCCCGACGTCCAGTCGATTGTCTCGTAAAGCGTACCGGCGTGAGAAAGAGTGATGGTGTCTCGATAAGCGTACCGAAGAAAGGAGTGTTGATCAAGGAGTGTTGAAAAAGAAAGAGACGTCGAAGTGCTGCTCGGTTGTCAAGGGTTTGATAAGCCAAAGAAAGGTAGACATAATGCCCGTATAGAATAATAATAAAATATTATAAAAGGCTTAATACCCTAAGTCAAGGTTATACTTGATACCTCGATAAAAAATAAAAGATATACATAACAAAGAAAAGAAAGAAAGAAATATAAATGCATATATATATATATGTGTGTGTGTGTGTGTGTGTGATTATATATAATTCTTTGCTATAAATATTATTAAAGTAATAATGAGTATTCTTAAATAATAAAGAAAAGAAAGGAGTACGTTTCTTATAGAAGAAGAAACGTAAGGTTTTATAAATAAACTAAAGGTTTATAATATTACTTTTAAATTAAAGATTTTAAAGTAAAAGAGATATTGAACTAAAGGTTCATCGAGGTAAAGTTTATAAAATAAGACTAAAGGTCTTAAGCCGGATTGTATATCCGACTAACAAATGGTTATACTCGTACTATAGGTGCGAGATAGCAACGGGAAAGACCCTCGGAAGGTGTTTTGAAGCCGATCCAAATTTAAAAGGTGAATACGCCCTAACTTTACAAATGTTTCCAAATGAGTCAAACGTGTTATATGAAAAGGTTTACATGAGACTACGGGTCTCTAAAACATTTATAAACAAGAGTACAAATATTAGCCTTCAGGCTATAGTATACGTTTGTCTGGATCCTTACATATGTGGTAAAATGCGATGGGCACGTCGCACCACGCTTGGTTATAGTACGCTCGCCTGCGGGGAGTAATGACCATGTGTATATCTATGGTACCTAAGTAATGTCAAAAGTTGCGGTGTTTGCTGAGGTGCTATGAGTAGAGACTTGAGTTTATAAATTGTATTGTTTTATAACTTGATTATTCCTAAGCCACGATGGTCTGGACCTAAGTTATGTCTCGAGGGGTAATCAAGTAAAAGAAAATATTTTAGCGTCAGCATATTCACCAGCATTCGTTGCTGACGTATTTTCTAACATTTTGCAGGTAACCAAGATTAGAGCTTGTGGAGACGAAGTGCTTAAGAATCCGATGGCTCGGATATTTTGTTAAACTTAAATATTAATGAATGGTGGTTTTGTAAAACTATAAATAAGTAAACTTATGAGACGTTCTTCTCATCTTTTGTGATGTGAATATTTATAACTTTAAGCCAACATGTTTTATAAAGGATTAAAAGTCTTCCGCATTAACCCGCATCTCTGATTTATTTACAATTATGGTACCAACTGTTGGCCACACTCCTAGGCCTAAGAAGGGGGTGTGACAGGTTGGTATCAAAGCCATCGATCTTAGTGAATTAGGTATTACAAGATAATACCTAAGCTTCGATCCAAGCATAGGAAAAACATTTTCTGTTACTTGTTTATTTGAATAGGGATAAGATAGGTTGGTAACCTTTTCTTTCCCTCCCCATTCTAAACCACCCAACTTTGAGGTCTTTCAAAGAAATAATGGAGAGTTATGATCGTGAAGTAAAAAGAGCCGGAATCTGCTAATCATTTCCAAAAGACAACATGAACGAGAATTACTATGAAGCATTCTTCAATCCCGACATAGAGCATGATCTAACCAAACCATTTCATTATCCCGGTACAGAACAAAGTCCAATTAGCCTTCCCGATGACACTCCAAATCAAGTGTATCAAGCACCAAGACACTCAAGCTACCACCCGTCAAGTTTACCCATGTACCAACCATCCGAAGTTCCAACGTATCATTCTTTTGAGGTTCCTACCTATCAACCATCTGAGATCCCGCCATGCTACCCATATGGCATTCCGACATATCTACCATCATATCCTCACCCTTCATACGCTTTCTCTCCAACCGACCGATCAAAGAGGAACCAAGATCTCCCTCATCAGATTGGATGCAATGCCACTCAGGTCAACGAAGATGGCATACCGGAAACTCTACCATGGATTCTGCCGACTCACGTCTCAACAAAGAAGGACCATCTCGTAAGCCCAAAATGAGGGTGATGATGTCGTACGAGAACCGATATTAAAAGAAACTGCCCAATTATTGGAAGAAGAGGACCCGGAGAAAGAAGACCCGGAAGAAAAAGAAACTGAAGAAGATCCGAAGGAGGAATACCCTGACAATCCTAATGAAGTGACAACGCCGATAGAAGAACCATTCTCTCACCAAAACCCAAGTTATGGTTCTGTTGATCCCTACATGCAATTTCTCCAAGAACTCAAAGGCAAAGTGTCATCAAGCTTTCCACCGTATCAAAGCAAGATTCCAACAATTGAAGACCAAGCGAATGAAATCTAGGAGTAGAACAGGGTTGCCGAAGCTTTCTTCAACTATCAGTCCGATGTGACCGCATCTCCGTACCCAGATCCAAGAAACCATTATGACATAGTGATGATGGGTTACCGTGACCCACCGCCAAGATACGGATATCCCAACGAGATTCCTCAGTCACAGGAAGGACACCTGGACCGAGCCTTGCATGAAACGGATGAGTTGAGAAAGAAGATATCGGTGGATGAGAAGAAAAAGAAGAAGATAGGAGACAAGCTTCTTCGGAAATGTAATAAATTGACCAAGGTGGTGAGAAAGTTTATGAAGGATTGAAGATGAGAGATGTGATGAAAGTGTGTGTGATGTTGTTGTAAAATATGTGTATAAATGTGTAATGTAATAAAGGGCGTTAAAACGTCCGAAGTATTAAGGATTGGAAAAAATATATATATCAGATGATATATATATAAATAAATGCGTATGATGTAAAATTATATATATCAACTTTTGATATATATATATATAAAACCTATGTTAAAAGAAAGAAATTTGTTAACATTTCAGATATAAAGAAAATCGAAAAGAAAAGATAATGTCTCAATCAAGTAATAATCATGAAGCTTCTCGAAAAGAAGTTGACAAAAGAAAAGAAAAGGGGAAAACCCCCGAGAAATAACAAGAAGAACCAATTCCTGATAAATATATGAATAAAATACAACAAATGATCAAAGATGCCGTTAGGGCTGAATCGGAAGCTAGATCTCAATCTAGGCAAACTAAACATTCACAATTCGTTAATCCTTCTCGGAAATCCATAAAATCCCGTCCTAAACCATCCCGTGTCGAAGAAAGTGTTCATGAATCCAATGTTGATGGAGGAATTAGACAAGAGTTTAAGAAACTTAAGATAAGTGGTTGTTCGTTCAAAGATTTCAAGTATCATGGACCAAAGGAATTTCATGGTGACAAAGGAGCCATTACAACCGTGAGGTGGCTTGAAGAAATGGAGTCGATTGTGATAATAAGCAAGTGTTCCGACCAAGAGAAAATTCAATATTCTGCCCTTATGTTCAAAGGCGAAGCGTTGGAGTGGTGGAACACGTTAATTCTGAGTAGAGGAAGAGAAGTGATGTACAATCTGTCTTGGGAAGAATTTAAGGATATGCTAATGGCGAAGTTCTGTCCGATGCATGAGACTGACCAAATCCAAACCAAATTTCTGAATCACAAAGTCATTGGAACGAATCTTCGTGAGTACAACACCAAATTCAACGAATATTGTTGCCTGGTTCCCCAGTTGGTTAACCCTGAGTCCAGCAAAGCCACAAGGTATATTTGGGGATTACCGCAAGAAATTCACGATATGGTGAGGTCTCACTTACCACAAACCGCTGACTCCGTGATGGAATTGGCTGGTTACTTGATGGGCGGAATGATCCGCAACAAAGAGGAGGATAAAAAGGTCGTAACAACACACGACCCAAGGAAAGAAGGAAACACCCGTATCAAAAATAAGGGTATCACCGAAAGTCCAGCTTCAAGACCAACATTCCACAATGCAAAATCTGTAGAAAATAACATAGGGGTCGATGCCACTTCACTCCGTCTTCTACAGCAAATGTCTGTGAATCGTGTCATAGACATGGCCACACTGCGGCCGATTGCTGGAATAAGAAAATAACATGTTACAATTGCAAGGAAATGGGTCATCTAAGCTTTGAATTCCCTAAAAATAAACCCGCAACTGGTGGTGTGGGTGGAAGTGGTCAAAAGAATGAGCCCAAGAAGGCAATGCAAGAGTTTTCGTCCTTGATACCAAGAAAGCGGCTGACATGCCGGAAATCATCACCGGTACGTTCCTAGTCAACGACACTTATGCTAGAGTTTTGTTTGATTCGGGTGCTAACTTAAGTCTTATAGATTACAACTTTTGTAGTCTATTAAATAAACCTTTAAGAAAACTCTAAGCGTCGAGACCGCTATAGCGAAATCATTAAAATCTCCGAAGCTCTAGAAAACAGAAAAATCTTATTAGCTGGTTATGTTTTGCCTATTCAATTGTTGCCTATGACTCTTGCTGGTTTTGATATTGTACTGGGTATGGATTGGTTATCCGAAAACCATGCTCGTATCCTTTGCAATAGCAAGACCGTTGAACTTCGAGCCCCTGATAAACGAACCATTCGAATTGAAAGGAATAAAGACGCTGGCCAAGTTAACCTAATCTCCATTATTAGGGCTAACAAATGTTTGAATCAAGGATGCTTAGCATTCATGGCCTACGTCACTAAAGAATCCAAACCCAGAAAACTCAAAGATGTACCAATTGTTTCCGACTACGCCGATGTTTTTCCCGACGAACTTCCTGGAATCCCTCCCGATGGTGAAGTAGAATTTAGAATCGATCTCATTCCCGGTACCAGTCCGATCTCCAAAGCACCATATCGTTTAGCGCCAACCGAGATGAAGGAACTAAAGAAACAACTAGACGAGCTTCTCGAGAAAGGCTTCATACGACCAAGTTCATCACCATGGGGAGCGCCGATACTTTTCGTCAAGAAGAAAGATGATCCATGCGTATGTGTATCGACTACCGAGCATTGAATAAATTCACAATCAAGAACCGTTATCCACTCCCTCAAATCGATGATCTTTTTAACCAACTTCTAGGTGCAAGCTTCTTTTCTAAAATCGATATTCGTTCCGGTTATCATCAACTCAAAGTACAATCCGAAGATATCCCGAAAACTGCGTTCCGAACAAGGTATGGCCATTATGTGTTCATGGTCATGCCGTTTGGACTTACAAATGCTCCAGATGCATTCATGGATATGATAAATCGAATTTGTAAGCCTTATTTTGATAAATTTGTTATCGTCTTCATCGACGACATACTCATTTACTCTAAATCTAAGGACGATCATGAAAATCATCTCCAAACCTTACTTGAAATACTAAGGACCGAGAAGTTGTGCGCCAAATTCTCGAAATGCGAATTTGGCTTCCCGAAGTACCATTCCTTGGTCACATCATCAACGTCAACGGTATTCAAGTCGATCCCGCTAAGATTGAAGCTATCTCTAAGTGGGATATCCCAAAATCACCAACCGAGATCCGAAGTTTCTTAGGATTGGCTGGCTATTACCGTAGGTTCATTGAAAATATTTCCCGAATTGTTGTTCTATTAACTTCTTTGACTTGTAAGAATATCAAGTATGAATGGGGAGCAAAACAACAAGAGCCATTTGATATACTTAAACAAAAACTCACCAAGTACCTATACTGGCCTTGCTAGAAGGTACCAAGGATTTTGTAGTCTTTAGTGACGCGTCTCATTCCAGTTTGGGATGTGTATTAATGCAACGCAAGAAAGTGATAGCTTATGCCTCTCGTCAACTCAAGGTGCACGAAAAGAATTACACAACTCACGATCTAGAGTTAGGCGCCATAATCTTTGCATTAAAGATATGGAGGCACTATCTCTATGGAGTCAAGTTTATCGTGTACACCGATCATAAAAGTTTGAAACACATATTCGAGCAAAAAGAACTAAACATGCGTCAAAGGCGTTGGATGGAAACATTAAATGACTACGACTGCGAAATCATCTATCATGAAGGGAAGGCCAACGTCGTGGCCGATGCCCTAACTCGTAAAGAACATGAAAAGCCAAAAAGAGTCCGAGCGTTAAGATTAGAACTTCAAATAGATATCATTGAACAAATCAAATCCGCTCAAACTCAAGCGATCAATGAAACCAAGATCTCCGACGAGAAACGTAACGGCACCATTGATTCGCTAGTCAAAAGTGACGATGGTATCCTTAGAATGGGAAACCGGATTTGGGTACCAATCGTTGGGGACTTGCGTGAAAAGATTATGAATGAAGCTCATAAATCCAAATACATGATACACCCCGGTAGTGACAAAATGTATCAAAACCTAAAGCCGAACTACTGGTGGAATGGAATGAAAAAGGACATCGCTTCGCATGTGGCGAAATGTTTAACTTGTTTGAAGGTCAAGGCTGAACACCAAAAGCCTTCTGGATTTCTCTAGCAACCCAAACTTCCCGTATGGAAGTGGGAGTTAATAACCATGGATTTCATTACAAAACTCTTGTAAACGACTCGTCAACATAATGCTATTTGGGTTATTGTGGATCGATTAACAAAGTCCGCACATTTCATACCTATTAATGAGTCATACTCAATGGATAGATTAGCGCGTATCTATGTGAAAAACATCGTTGCTTTACATGGAGTACCGCTATCTATAATCTCTTATCAGGACAGCCGTTTCACGTCTCATTTCTGGAAAAGCTTCCAACAAGCGCTCGGTACAAAATTAAACCTTAGCACTGCCTATTATCCTCAAACTGATGGGCAGAGTGAAAGGACAATTCAAACATTGGAAGATATGCTCCGCGTTGTGTGATAGACTTAGGTGGAAGCTGGGATAACCACTTACCCCTAATATCTTCTCGTATAACAATAGTTATCACAAAAGTATTCAAGCCCCACCATTCGAGGCGTTATATGTTCGAAAATGTAGGACGCCCGTGTGTTGGTCTGAAACAGGAGATATTCAATTATATGGACCCGAGATAGTCCAAGAAACAACTGACAAAGTTTTACAGATCCATGAACGACTTAAGATGACACGTGATCGCCAAAAGAGTTACGCCGATGTCCGTCGTAAGCCGTTGGAGTTTAATGTTGGTGACAAAGTTCTATTGAAAGTCTCGCCATGGAAAGGCGTCGTTCGCTTCGAAAAGAAAGAAAGCTAAGCCCTCGATTCGTTGGACCCTTCAAGGTACTTAACGAATTGGTACTATTGCATACCGTTTGCGACTGCTTGAGGAAATGCAAGGAATATATGACGTGTTCCATGTTTCAAATCTGCGAAAATGTTTGGCAGACGAATCACTATCTATGCCACTAAAATATGTAGAAATAAATGAGAATCTAAAATTCATCGAGAAACTAATTCAAATAGAAGATTCGAAAACAAAGAAATTAAAAAGACGAACGTTGAAAATAGTGAAAGTAAAAAGGGACTCACGAAGAGGCCCCGAATATACATAGGAAATCAAATCTGAGATGAAGAAGAAATACCCCCACTTGTTCTAAGAAGCAATCTCGAGGACGAGATTTATTTCAAGGTGGGGTGGATATCACATTACGAAACTTACGAGTCAATTATGTCAAATTTTCCAAAGACAAGGGACCATTTTTGCCAATTTCCAAACCCCAAGGGTTAAAATGAAAATTCTGATTCTTTGGCCAATCGCGATACGCGACGGCCTTAGAATCAAGGTCATCGCGTATCGCGATGACCCTTCTGACAAAATGTGACACGTATGCCACGTGGCAACCGCTGGCACTATGTGTTGCCACGTGTCACCACATGGCAGAATGAGCGCCATGTGTCGCCACGCGCACAACGCCTGCCACGGGTCGCCACGTGGCAGGTATGCGTGGTAATTCAGCTAGCCTACGTCGCGAACCGCGACGGGGTAGCCAAGGAAGACATCGCGTATCGCGACGGGCTTCCAGATTTTGTCTATAAATAGCAGCTACGGGTTCTTCTCAACTCACACCAAAATTCATATACATAACTCTCTCTCTAACATCTCTCTAAGCCCGAGAATTATACCCTCGATCCACCTCGATAACGTGCCCTCTATTCCTTGTAAATTGTACCAAAATCCCGACAATCCTCGAAGTGCGTGCCATCTCCCGACAACGTTCCAAGAAGAAGGTGTTACAATCCCGACGTCCCGACGATTGTCTCTTAAAGCGTACCGACGTGAGAAAGAGTGATGGTGTCTCGATAAGCGTGCAGAAGAAAGGAGTGTTGATCAAGGAGTGTTGAAAAAGAAAGAGAAGTCGAAGTGATGCTCGATTGTCTAGGGTTTGATAAGCCAAAAAAAGGTAGGCATAATGCCCGTTTAAAATAATAATAAAATATTATGAAAGGCTTAATACCCTAAGTTGAGATTATACTCGATACCTCGATAAAAATAAAAGAAATACATAACAAAGAAAAGAAAAAAAGAAATATAAATGTATATATATGTGTGTGTGTGTGTGTGTGTGAATATATATAATTCTTTGTTATGTATATTATTTAAGTAATAATGAGTATTCTTAAATAATAAAGAAAAGAAAGGAATACGTTTCTTATAGAAGAAGAAACGTAAGGTTTTATAAATAAACTAAAGGTTTATAATATTACTTTTTAACTAAAGATTTTAAAGTAAAAGAGATTTTGAACTAAAGGTTCATCGAGGTAAAGTTTATAAAATAATACTAAAGGTCTTAAGTCGAATTGTATACCGACTAACAAATTGTTATACTCGTACTATATGTACGAGATAGCAACGGGAAAGACCCTCGGACGGTGTTTTGAAGCCGATCCAAATTAAAACGGTGAATACGCCCCAACTTTACAAACGGGTTTCCAAATGAGTCAAACGTGTTATATGAAAAGATTTACATGAGACTACGGATCTCTAAAACATTTATAAACAAGAGTAAAAACACTAGCCTTCAGGCTATAGTATACGTTTGTCTGGATCCTTACATATGTGGTAAAATGCGGTGGGCATATCGCACCACGCTTGGTTATAGTACGCTCGCCTGCAGGGAGTAATTTCATGTGTATATCTATGGTACCTAAGTAATGTCGAACATTGCGGTGTTTGCTGAGGTGCTATGAGTAGAGACTTGACTTTATAAATTGTATTGTTTTATAACTTGATTATTCCTAAGCCATGATGGGCCGGACCTAAGTTATGTCTCGAGGGGTTATCAAGTAAAAGAAAATATTTTAGCGTCACCATATTCACTAGCATTCGTTGCTGTCGTATTTTCTAACATTTCGTAGGTAACCAAGATTAAAGCTTGTGGAGACGAAGTGCTCAAGAATCCGATGGCTCGGATATTTTGTTAAACTTAAATATTAATGAATGGTGGTTTTGTAAAACTATAAACAAGCAAACTTATGAGACGTTCTTCTCATCTTTTGCGATGTAAATATTTATAACTTTAAGCCAACATGTTTTATAAAAGTCTTCCGCATTAACCCACAACTCTGATTTATTTACAATTTTGGTACCAACTTTTGGTCACACTTTTAGGCCTAAGATGGGGGTGTGACAACCATGAATTGTGACTTTCTTGAAACAAAGTTCTATTATACCTCCCAACACAATAGTGAGGGGGAGAAAGAGCATGGCATATTGAGTTGGTTAGAATGGGTTCCAAATGGGCCTCTTCTTCTGAAGAAATTAATCATAGTACCGAAGATGAGTCACTGACTTTTCAATAACCCAATGGGTCTTCAGTCAGTGTTCCAGACCCAATGATGTACATATAAATATACATCTTTTCGGCATCAAATAATCTCTAAAAACTGTAAGTTCTATCTAATAACATAGCACAAAAGGCTACTTACCATAATAAAACATGATTTCAAGTGAAACCAAGCCCTAAACAAAGAAACAAGCAAAAAGACGAAGAAAACAAAGAAACACGCCCCCATGTCTCAAGAAACACGCCCCATGCTTCTAAAACAAGAAAAGACAAAATCTGGAAGTAAAAGCACGGGGCCGTGCTCATCATGCATGGGGCCATGGACGAGAATGCAGAAAAGACAAAGAAGAATTGAGCACATGTCACTAAAAACCACGGGACTGTGCCTACCAACCACGGGGCCATTGCCACCTCACAGAAAAGACAAAACAAATCTGGCACATGTCATAAAAATGCACGGGAGCGTGCTCATCAAGCACGGGGCCGTGCCTCACCATCCAGATTGCCTATAAATAGTGGCTCATGTTGCACTCATTTGGTATGCCTTGAAAAGAATTCTCTCCGGTTTTCACTTATAAAAACACACACTAACACTCACTTTGAAGATCTAGTGAAGAGTTTGAAGGTTTGGAGGTCATCACCACTTACCATCATTAAGAAGAAAGATTCATATACATTTTGTTAGATTGTTCCAAATTTAATCATGTATTTGTTATTATCAATCATCTTAATGTTTATCATCATGCTCATTATGATCTAAACTCCTTTTACCATCTAAAATCTATGAAGAAGCTTTGTTTTACTTGATAATTGATCAAGACATGTGATGTAGTCTAGTAAAGTACATGGTTGTATTACAATTATCTTTTGATGAGAAATGTTTCACCATCTTAAATCACTAATTCAAAGTTGGTGGTTGTCAATTTCATTGGCAATCGTTCATGATCAATTCATGTTCTTGAAAGATAGAAATACTTTGATACATTATCGAAACATGAATCCTTATATTGTACTTAGAAATGATGAGATATAAGTTATGGTGTATTTTTCTAAACCTTGGTAATCCGAAAATGGCTTTGTTTAGGATATCAAATTAGTTAAAGAAACCATATGTTAACGGAATGTGTAATTATAACCTACTTAAATCAACCAAGGGGAGGTTTTGTGATGAACTACAACCACCCGAAGTTGTTAGAATTGGTATTCGAGAAATTGAAGTCAATCATAATCTTTCTACTTTACGAAACTACTTGCCAACTTAAATTGACATCATTGAGATGGTATGACATTTGTAAAGGGTGGACTTTAAAATGCGCATATCATCTCCTTAGTGCCAAAGATGCTCACTTAAGGTTTAAGGAGCTATCTATCATATATTGCTACGACAAGTTTATCACATGTCTACATATTAATTATCAATGCTAAAATGGAGTGGATTCTTGATCTTAGATGGTAACCTTCGCATAATTGAACAACTCGTTTAGAATTTCTTATCTTGGTCACCTATATATTTTATATAAGTATTTATATTTTATAAAAAGTTCAAAATTTAACCTCAAAATGATTATAACCTCCGATTGAAGCAAAACAACGATTCATTATTAGAAACATTTGTGTCCACGGATCGATACTTGGTTCTTACCAATACTATTCTACATATATGATAGGTACACTTGCCTATTTTGTGTGTGTTTAGTCTTTGTAGAAATCACTTTTATAAATTTAAAACACGATCTTGTGCAAAAGCTAAATATCCAATTTATCATATTTTATACAAGCCGCGCACACGCACATCACCCAAATAGTCCCCACCTTACATTCGGAGTAAGTAATTCTCAAATACTTGAAAATATAACTCATGAATAACTCATGAAAATGTTGATTTATCTATCAACCATGGGTATGTTTGGCAAGGATCTTTTAGGAGCTTTTAAGAGCTTCAAGCTTCAAGCTTTTAAGAAAAAATCTCATATTCAATAAAAAGCTTTGTTTGGTTAAGGTAGTTTTAAGCTTTTAGGTTGGTAGAAAAAGCTACATATTTGAACGCTATTATTACTAGCATTAAGAGAAAGCTAACTACAAGCTTTTACATTTGAATTTACAAGTTTGGTACTTGAACTTCTATCAAATTTTATTAATTTATGTATTAATTACACATTTAACCCTTATTCAAAACTAGCTACCCCACGACTTTTTTAGGAGGGGCCATAACTTTTTCACACGTTAATAAATTTTTAAACAAATTACATTATAAAAACGAGCATTTTATTCTCTTTAATTAGAGTATGATATTGTTATACTTATTTAACTTTAAAAAAATTAGCATACTACGTGATTATCGGTTAGGATAGGTAACAAGTCGATTCAGGTGAGATCGAGTCATGTGTGAGACCAAATTAGGGTCAGAACGAGTGATACAAAAAGGGTTAAATTAGTTCGGTTCGTGTCGGTACGCTTTTGAGTCGAAAGGGGTTAGGTCAGAACATGTTTCAGATTAGAGCAGTGCCTGTTCAGAATAGAATTCAGATCAAAATAGGTTGGTTTATAAAATTATCTATTTGAAATTGCTGTATATTTCAGCTTTGTGTCCTGATTTTCGACATCAGTTACACGCTTGCTGCCTTTCCATGAATTACACGCCTACATTCGGGTTATGTATGTTGTCACACCCCGACCAAAGGAGGAACATGCCGGGGCGTAACGTATTAATTGGACAGTAGCTCAAAAGGAACTAATTAAAGTGACAATAATTATTTAATTCATTAATATCAAAACAAGTACACACTTATAATAATCAAAACAATTACATCATATTTATTGTTTGGATAAATATTGTGACACCCGGTAATTTCCCAATCCCATAAACCAAGTAATCAACCTAATTATTAGGTGATTGTGAATATTATGCGCGCCATGTTATGATCAGCGCGGGCATATGTTATATGTGCCATGCGCGGATGCGATGCGCGCCATGTTATGATCAGCGCGGGCATATGTTATATGCGCCATGCGCGGATGCGATGCGCGCCATGTTATGATCAGCGCGGGCATATGTTATATGCGCCATGCGCGGATGCGATGCGCGCCATGTTATGATCAGCGCGGGTATATATTATATGCGCCACGTGCACAGGTTTTTGTTGTGTTTTCATGACAACTTAATTTTATGTCGTTTCTGTCTAATGGGTTGCATACCTCTTCAATGATCAATAAGTGAAACTATGTTCAAACTATATCCTAATTTCCTAATTAAGACCCAAATCATTTATGCGCGCGCGGAAAAAAAAAAGGGAACTAACCTCCCCGCATGGCGGGAACATTGAGAGCTAGTTTGTTTGAAGCTCCAAGATGGAATTGACTTCAACATAACTGATCACTATGTTGAAATACCAAGACCTCATGGAGAATCTACAAATGAAACTCAACGTCCCTGACTACGAGAAGGTTACGCACCTACCCGCAGCAAATAAAAAGGAGTTATGTGCGACACCTGCGGGAAGAATCCCCGCGGGACACCTTAAAACTAAACCCTTTACGCATGAACGTCTGCACAGAAACCAACCACCTTTTCGCTTAAATCCAAAAGTTCACCCTGTTAATAAACTCTGAGAACGCTGGTTCCAGCAGAGCCAGATGGACCCGCAGGATTTCCTTATAAGGACGCCTGCGCAGTGATACGCGCAGGATTCGTTACAAGGACGCTTGCGCGAAGACCAACTGGAGCCGCCGGACCCACAACGTTCAAAGAAATGGCCTACACGCAGAAGGCTATACGCGCAAGGTTACGCGCACAAAACACTTAGTCTATTCTTCAGATGAAAGGGGATTACCCCCCCCCCCCCCCCCGCCCAGAAAGAACCAGTTGCGTGTTTCAGAGATTTTTACCTTTTGACAGAACACTGACAACAGTACCAGGAACAGTACTGTAACACGAAATGTCAACTGTCAGCCGCACCTACTCTCACCAACCACAGTCCTGCATGTACTGTCAAATCAATCAGAATCTTCATAACCACTCCCTAGGACCATCACCCTCATCCCTAAATAAATAATAATAAACCACATACCTTGTCATCACTACACCCAATATGATAAGATCTCAATCCCCTAAATCAAGGGATTGTGTTCCCTTGAATTTGCCTATAAATATCAATTCTTGAATATAATATCACAACCACAAGAAACACACTCCAAACTCCTCTCTTAAACCTGTAATTCTGCACTAACCATCTCCCAAGCATCCGTTTCCAGTTCCATCGCTAGACTTCCAATTTCGAGGCTAACACCAAGAAACCCGAACCTCGTTTAATCTCTCTAAACCATCACTTAACAAGAATCACAGGTGAGTCTCACAGCCCCTATTTTCACTGTTTTTAAACTGTTTTCGGGGCGAGGGACACGTGTTTAAATTATGTTTTATCATGGTATATTTACAAGCAATGCAAACGATTATCTGTTCATAGTGTCTATCTTGGTTATCAATGTGAGTGCGCTAGAACGAGAAAGTGATCACTTTATCAATGAAACTCTAAGAGTAGGGACTACTGGTTTGATCAACCCGCTCGTAGGGGTAGCACCTCTTTGCATAGACGAGCGCCTAGTATGGTCATGGGGTAGTACTACTGGTTAAATTCGCTCGTAGTGGCCGCGCCACTTTGCATGGACGAGCACATAGTTTTCAGAAATGTCCGCGCGAAACCCGCGGGACGATTTTATCAAGAATATGTTTTAATGATGTTATCAGAACTATGTTTCAATATGGTTTATCAAGAATATGATGCAATACGATTTATCAAGTCACCGAAACTTGTGAACTCACTCAGTTTATACTGATTCAAATATTTTTACGTGTCTTTCAGGTGGTAATTAAGTAGCGCAAGGGGTCTCACGTAGAGCACTTCACGCAGAACAGCTATAAAAATGGTTTTTGGAAGATTTTAGTTCTATCCCTTCCACACGCGTGGTTGTTCCCGCCGTGTAAGGGGATATGGCGCGGAAATCTTCAACGTTTTTCATATTTGGATGTTTTTATATGTTCTTCTAAACAATGTAATGTATTTTGTACTAGACATTTCATGAGAATTGGGAAATTTATTTGAATGTTTGCAATGACCCGTGCTTGATTATCAATCCCCACGCGCGCACGCTCGGCTGTTTCCGCCGTTTAGGGCTGGGTGTGACAGATTGGTATCAGAGCTCTGGTTATAGCGAACTAGGAAAGAAGTTTTAACCTAGACTATAACCGTAGGGGAATCGCATGAAATATTTTTTTCAAAAAAAAAAATATATTTTCGAAAGAAAAATCACACACACTTAGGAACACGGGTCACACAATGTCTAGTGAACACTAAGGATAAAAACATTATGTGCTCAGGGTACATGCGCTAAGTTTGATACATTTTCACTCTTTCAAGAAAAACGAGAATGCCTCCAACCAGAGCCAAAGGAATTACCATGACACCCGAGGAACTCGCAGAAATAATCGCACAGGCGATCGCAACGCATGAGGCCAGCAAGGCCGAATCCAGTCAGGGCCGTCAAGAGACCGAAACCCCAGAACCCGAATCAGGAGCTTTGGACAAAGGATGCTCCTATAAGACATTTATGGCCTGTAAGCCTTGGCCATTCAAGGGCACCGAAGGGGCCATTGGGCTCTACAACTGGATCGACAAAATGGAGACAGTTCTCTCCATTAGCGGGTGTAGTGAAAGTCAAAAGGTCCTTTACGCGACCTGCATGTTCCAAGAAGCGGCCTCGTCTTGGTGGAAGCTTCAAACGAAAACATTGGGACGAGAAGTTGCTCTCCACAAGACCTGGGAGGAACTAAAGGATATGATGATGAAGAAGTTCTGCTCTCGCGCCGAAATTCAGAGTCTACAGCAGGAATTTTGGAACCACGTCATGGTAGGAGCTGATATCGACGCCTACAACAACCGATTCAACGAACTTTGCCAGATGGTGCCGGATATGGCAAACACGGAGGAGAAAAAGATCGAGAGGTATATCTTTGGGTTACCCCATGTTATCAGAGTTCCGCTCAATGCCGCAGCGCCTCCAACCTTTGATGATGCAGTGGCGCGGGCCATCACTCTTACAAGAGATACGGTCCGTGCGGGCATGTTGACCTCGCGCGGGAACGAGCAGCGAACCTCTGACCCCAAGAGAAAATGGAACTCTCACCACCGAGGGACCGACTCCAAGCAACCACCATTCAAGAGACAGGAGAGCGTAAGGGCTTACGCGATACAAGCCTTGGAGCCACCACGAAGAGGGAACAATGGGCCTCGCCCATGGTGCAGCAGATGCAAGTATCACCACGAGGGTGAATGCGCAAGCATCGTATGCGCCAAATGTAGCAGACCAGGGCACAAGGCGATAAATTGCCATGTCAAAGAAACTGGAGTAAACGATAACTGCTACGCATGCGGGAAGCCAGGACATTTCAGTCGGGATTGCCCGCAAAAGAGAAACCAAGCTCGCGGGAGAGCCTTTGTGATCAGCGCGGGCGAAGCAAAAGAAGAACCGAATGTGGTAACCGGTACGTTTCTACTTAACGACCATTTTGCATCTGTCTTATTTGATACTGGCGCTGACCTAAGTTTCATATCCACTGAGTTTAAAAACTCCCTAGGCTTAGCAACCAGTAGGCTAGGCACGCCTTATACTATAGAACTAGCCAATGGTAGGCAGATACGCGCGAACGAGAGGACTGAGCAATGTGTATTGGTCATGGGAGGTCACGGATTCAATATTAACTTATTGCCAATAGACTTGGGAAGTTTTGACATTGTGGTAGGCATGGATTGGTTAGTCGAGAACCATGCGGAAATTATTTGCCATGAGAAGCAGGTTCCCACTGTTGAGCGGGGAAACCTTAGTAATTCAAGGGGAAAGAAGTGGAGTTGCGATAAAACTCATTTCGTGTCTAAAGGCGCGCAAGTGCCTGAGGAAAGGATGCTACGCCTTCCTGGTGCACGTAGTAGAGAAGAAAGGAGAACGAAAGATTGAAGACTTACCAGTGGTGCGCGAATTTCCAGAAGTTTTCCCTGAAGATTTGCCCGGATTACCGCCACCGCGACAAGTCGAGTTTCGAATCGACTTGGTTCCAGGAGCTGTACCAGTAGCTCGAGCACCTTATCGACTAGCTCCATCCGAGATGCAAGAGCTATCCAATCAGTTGCAGGAACTATTGGATAAGGGTTTCATACGCCCAAGCTTTTCACCCTGGGGAGCTCCAGTGCTTTTCGTGAAGAAGAAGGATGGTTCATTTAGAATGTGTATTGACTACGGGGAACTGAACAAGCTGACAGTCAAGAATCGGTACCCCTTACCAAGGATTGACGACTTATTTGATCAGTTGCAGGGATCCAGTTATTATTCAAAGATAGATCTACGGTCAGGTTATCACCAACTTAAGGTCCATGAGGAAGATGTGCCGAAGACAGCCTTCCGAACTAGATACGGCCATTATGAGTTCTTAGTGATGCCCTTCGGGCTAACTAATGCGCCGGCTGTATTCATGGATCTGATGAACCGTGTGTGCAAGCCATACTTGGATAAGTTTGTGATTGTGTTTATAGATGATATTCTGGTTTACTCCCGAACCAGAGCTGAGCATGAACAACATCTGAGATTAATTTTGGAAATGCTGAAGAAAGAAAAGTTGTATGCAAAGTTTTCTAAATGTGAGTTTTGGATTAGAGAGGTTCACTTTCTCGGTCACGTTGTAAACGAGAAAGGAATACACGTCGATCCTTCTAAGGTCAAAGCCATCGAGAATTGGGAAGCGCCAAAAACACCAACTGAGGTGAGGCAATTCCTAGGACTAGCTGGCTACTATCGACGTTTCATTGAGAACTTCTCCAAGATAGCTTTACCTCTGACTGCGCTAACACAGAAAGATAAGAAGTTTGATTGGGGCGAAAACCAGGAAGCAGCGTTTCAAATGTTAAAGCAAAAGTTATGTAGTGCGCCAGTTTTGTCTCTGCCCGAGGGGACGGACGACATCGTCGTCTACTGCGACGCTTCACATCAAGGGGTCGGATGTGTCCTTATGCAGAGAAACAAAGTCTTAGCGTATGCCTCTCGTCAACTCAAGGTCAATGAAAGGAACTATACAACGCATGATCTGGAACTTGGAGCAGTTGTTTTCGCGCTAAAGATTTGGCGCCATTATCTTTATGGTACAAAGTGTTTAATTTTTACGGATCACAAGAGCCTTCAACATATATTTGATCAAAAGGATTTAAACATGAGGCAACGAAGATGGGTAGAATTATTGAATGATTATGATTGTGAAATAAAGTATCATCCTGGAAAGGCGAATGTGGTAGCAGACGCTTTAAGTAGGAAAGAGCGAGCAAAGACGCTACGAGTTAAGGCTCTAAGATTGACCATTCGCGCAGATCTCACTACCCGCATCCGAAAAGCTCAACAAGAAGCCTTGAAACCAGAGTTTGTCAAGAACGAATCCCTTGGGGGTATGATTAAGAATTTAGAGCTCAAAGAGAACGACACTCGATATTTTGCTAACCGCATATGGGTCCCTCTCAAGGGAGGATTGCGCGAGCAAGTGTTAAACGAAGCTCACAAAACGCGGTATTCCGTACATCCTGGCGCAGACAAGATGTACCAAGATGTTAAAGCGCTGTATTGGTGGCCCAATCTTAAGGGCGACATCGCGACGTATGTCAGTAAATGCCTGACGTGTTCGAAGGTGAAGGCTGAATACCAGAAACCGTCGGGGTTGCTTCAACAGCCAGAAATTCCCATGTGGAAGTGGGAACAAATCTCCATGGACTTCATTACCAAACTGCCAAGGACACCTGGGGGTTACAACACGATTTGGGTTATTGTAGACCGACTAACTAAGTCAGCACACTTCCTGCCGATCAAGGAAACCGATAAGATGGAAAAGTTAGCCCGATTGTATATTCGAGAAGTAGTTTCAAAACACGGAGTCCCGGTATCCATCATTTCTGATAGAGATAGACGGTTCACCTCAAGGTTTTGGAGATCGTTACAAGGGGCTTTAGGTACTCGTCTTGACATGAGTACGGCTTATCATCCCCAAACAGATGGACAAAGCGAGCGAACCATTCAAACATTAGAAGATATGTTGCGCGCATGCGCAATCGATTTCGGAGGTAGCTGGGATACTCATCTCCCATTGGTTGAATTTTCATACAATAACAGTTACCACACAAGCCTCAAGGCTGCGCCATTTGAAGCCTTGTATGGGCGCAAGTGTAGGTCCCCGCTGTGTTGGGCTGAAGTGGGTGACAAGCAAATGACTGGTCCAGAATTGATCCAAGAAACGACGGACAAAATTTTCCAGATACGGGATCGCCTTAAGGCAGCGCGCGACAGACAGAAAAGCTATATGCAGATGTGAGAAGAAAACCGTTGGAATTTCAAGTAGGGGATAAAGTACTTTTGAAAGTCTCTCCATGGAAAGGAGTCCCCCGTTTCGGCAAGCGAGGAAAGTTAAATTCGCGATACATCGGACCATTTGAGATCCTGGAAAGGATCGGTCCAGTTGCTTATAAACTCCATTTACCCGCCAAACTTAGTGAAGTTCACGACACGTTTCATGTGTCCAATCTCAAGAAGTGCTTATCTGATGAAACGTTAATTTTACCATTGGACGAGATTCATATCGACAAACAACTACACTTCATGGAAGAGCCTATAGCAGTAACCGATTGGAAAGAACAAAAGTTGCGAAGAAGCCGAATCAAATTAGTAAAGGTTCAATGGGACTCAAAGCGTGGACCTGAATTCACTTGGGAAAGAGAAGACCAAATGCGCAAAAAGTACCCATACCTCTTCCAAAGGATAGCTCCTACCAGCGACACCTCCTAATTTCGGGACGAAATTCTCCTAACAGGGGGAGAATGTGACACCCGGTAATTTCCCAATCCCATAAACCAAGTAATCAACCTAATTATTAGGTGATTGTGAATATTATGCGCGCCATGTTATGATCAGCGCGGGCATATGTTATATGCGCCATGCGCGGATGCGATGCGCGCCATGTTATGATCAGCGCGGGCATATGTTATATGCGCCATGCGCGGATGCGATGCGCGCCATGTTATGATCAGCGCGGGCATATGTTATATGCGCCATGCGCGGATGCGATGCGCGCCATGTTATGATCAGCGCGGGTATATATTATATGCGTCACGCGCACAGGTTTTTGTTGTGTTTTCATGACAACTTAATTTTATGTCGTTTCTGTCTAATGGGTTGCATACCTCTTCAATGATCAATAAGTAAAACTATGTTCAAACAATATCCTAATTTCCTAATTAAGACCCAAATCATTTATGCGCGCGCGGAAAAAAAAAAGGGAACTAACCTCCCCGCATGGCGGGAACATTGAGAGCTAGTTTGTTTGAAGCTCCAAGATGGAATTGACTTCAACATAACTGATCACTATGTTGAAATACCGAGACCTCATGGAGAATCTACAAATGAAACTCAACGTCCCTGACTACGAGAAGGTTACGCACCTACCCGCAGCAAATAAAAAGGAGTTATGTGCGACACCTGCTGGAGGAATCCCCGCGGGACACCTTAAAACTAAACCCTTTACGCATGAACGTCTGCACAGAAACCAACCACCTTTTCGCTTAAATCCAAAAGTTCACCCTGTTAATAAACTCTGAGAACGCTGGTTCCAGCAGAGCCAGATGGACCCGCAGGATTTCCTTATAAGGACGCCTGCGCAGTGATACGCGCAGGATTCGTTACAAGGACGCTTGCGCGAAGACCAACTGGAGCCGCCGGACCCACAACGTTCAAAGAAATGGCCTACACGCAGAAGGCTATACGTGCAAGGTTACGCGCACAAAACACTTAGTCTATTCTTCAGATGAAAGGGGATTACCCCCCCGCCCAGAAAGAACCAGTTGCGTGTTTCAGAGATTTTTACCTTTTGACAGCACACTGACAACAGTACCAGGAACAGTACTGTAACACGAAATGTCAACTGTCAGCCACACCTACTCTCACCAACCACAGTCCTGCATGTACTGTCAAATCAATCAGAATCTTCATAACCACTCCCTAGGACCATCACCCTCATCCCTAAATAAATAATAATAAACCCCATACCTTGTCATCACTACACCCAATATGATAAGATCTCAATCCCCTAAATCAAGGGATTGTGTTCCCTTGAATTTGCCTATAAATATCAATTCTTGAATAAAATATCACAACCACAAGAAACACACTCCAAACTCCTCTCTTAAACCTGTAATTCTGCACTAACCATCTCCCAAGCATCCGTTTCCAGTTCCATCGCTAGACTTCCAATTTCGAGGCTAACACCAAGAAACCCGAACCTCGTTTAATCTCTCTAAACCATCACTTAACAAGAATCACAGGTGAGTCTCACAGCCCCTATTTTCACTGTTTTTAAACTGTTTTCGGGGCGAGGGACACGTGTTTAAATTATGTTTTATCATGGTATATTTACAAGCAATGCAAACGATTATCTGTTCATAGTGTCTATCTTGGTTATCAATGTGAGTGCGCTAGAACGAGAAAGTGATCACTTTATCAATGAAACTCTAAGAGTAGGGACTACTGGTTTGATCAACCCGCTCGTAGGGGTAGCACCTCTTTGCATAGACGAGCGCCTAGTATGGTCATGGGGTAGTACTACTGGTTAAATTCGCTCGTAGTGGCCGCGCCACTTTGCATGGACGAGCACATAGTTTTCAGAAATGTCCGCGCGAAACCCGCGGGACGATTTTATCAAGAATATGTTTTAATGATGTTATCAGAACTATGTTTCAATATGGTTTATCAAGAATATGATGCAATACGATTTATCAAGTCACCGAAACTTGTGAACTCACTCAGTTTATACTGATTCAAATATTTTTACGTGTCTTTCAGGTGGTAATTAAGTAGCGCAAGGGGTCTCACATAGAGCACTTCACGCAGAACAGCTATAAAAATGGTTTTTGGAAGATTTTAGTTCTATCCCTTCCACACGCGTGGTTGTTCCCGCCGTGTAAGGGGATATGGCGCGGAAATCTTCAACGTTTTTCATATTTGGATGTTTTTATATGTTCTTCTAAACAATGTAATGTATTTTGTACTAGACATTTCATGAGAATTGGGAAATTTATTTGAATGTTTGCAATGACCCGTGCTTGATTATCAATCCCCACGCGCGCACGCCCGGCTGTTTCCGCCGTTTAGGGCTGGGTGTGACAAATATCCTAAAGTAAAAACTAATATCTTCAATCTTGATCAATGTAAATTACTTGTACCTGTAACATGTATAAAAATAGAGTTTGTCAACACGAATGTTGGTGAGAATACATAAGTTTTTAGTTGAGATACATATATAGATAAAAACCACAATTCATATATTCATGTTGAGCATCCCAATTCCCATGAAAAATGTAAACAACTAAATAGATGTGGACTCGTCCTTATTGATACGAAATCAAAGTACTTGGGTAAATGTATGATCATACTAGATGAGGATAGATGAGGATGAGGTACCAACCACCAAACTATAAAATAAACAATTAAACACATAGAGCATTATCATAGAGCATGCAATAATCACACATAAACATATGTTGAATTGTGTTATGAAAAGATAAATAAATAAAGATAAGTAATTTAAATAGGGTATACATGCCACCCTCAAAATTTAAAAGATGGGAAAAAAAGGGGTATGTAAACTCACCTTAGAGAATAAGCAAATGAATAAATACGTTAAGCTTTGTAGGAGAATAAGCGTCGCGCTCGAGAGGTAGCAAGGTCAAATCCTAACAGTGTAATCACGGGAAAATACTACAAGTTAACAATTGGGCTAAGAGAGAAACGAGATATGAATAGGTATAGAGAGTATAGCGTTTTTATTTAAAGTTTATGATTAATAAAGATTACTATTGTATAGAATATAATTATTTAGAAAATGTTCGTACTTATATTATTAAAGCGATAACCATATATGTATAAAAAGTCATTTGTTTATAAATTACTTAGTCAAAATAATATTATACACCTTAATTTCCGTATTCAAAATCTTTTTAAGTATCCATTACAAAAAAAAAACCCTTATAAACTTTTAATAACTATATATATTTATATATACATAGATATATGTGTATATATCTAGTTTTAACCGAGATTTGGAAGAAAACAACAAGTTAGTATGATGGTTTTAATAAAATATAAATTATTTACCATTTATTTAGGTTTTAAATCATTGAAAATTACTTTGTTTAACAAAATACAAAAAGAAAAAGGTAAAACGGGGTGGCAGAGGGTCAAACCCGCGACCTCTGCCCCAAAACATTCATGAGTTACCCAGCTGGCCCAGATGGCGACGAGCATTTTAACCCAGATTCAAAACTTAATAAACACAAACTATTTATCCATAATTATTTATAAGAACCCTAAATCTGATTTGATTAAATCTGTTATAATTAATCAAAGCGAGGTTAGTGGTTTTGATCCTTATGAAATCGCGATTCGTTTCATACCTGTTAATCGAATTATAACAGCCAGTAAGATGGTGAATTTGCTCAAAGGAGTTGCGGCCAAGGAGAGGTTAATTTGGGTGACGGGATGCGATTGTAAATGAGATTGAGTTTAGGGGAATTGTTGGCGACGAGGAGGAGGTGGGATCTGCAGGTCTAATTGATTCGTAACGAGTGTATTATATAGGATTACGAATTAGGGTTTGTTCGGCTTTAAGTTTGGTAAATTGATCGCGTATAGGCTCGTAATCCATAAATAGATCATCGGTGGACGAATATCACAACGAATATGCTTCATACCATAATCTAATTTGATCAATTAACGCGTTTGATGGTTGATTTGGTGATAGCGGGCCACGAATTGGGTCGGGTTGGGGAAAACCTGCCTGGTCGGACTAGGGGGTGGGTTGGTGTTGGTTTTTGTTTATTAAATATTAATAATATAATAGCATAGTTACAAGATTAGTCCTTGTAGTGTAAAGGTGAAATCAGTTTTGGGGTAAGACTTGGTGTTAGGTAAAAATTGTCAAGATGATTAATAAGTTAATGACGAACAAAGATAGTCCGGGTGATAATAATATTACATAAATAAATAATAAAAAAAATTAAAACGAGTCGGGTTTTCGGGTCCGAAAATTCACGAATGTTACATATATCATGTACCAACACTGATTATGCGGTTGATGTTAGGTTGTGCGCCCATTCTGCCGCACCACGTGGGTGCCTAACTAGTTTTATTAAAAGATTCTGCTACTCTGCTAAACATCAAAAAATATTTAAAAAGCTACAGTTAACAGCTTGCAGCTTTCAGCTAACAGCCACCAGCTAGTTTTACCAAACATACCCCATGAGGTAGAAGAAGAACAAATAGAGCGGGAAACCGTGCAAGGAACAATACATGAGGAACGAAAACCATATACACGAGAAACAAGACAAGAAGAATCAACCGAGAAATATGTCCTCCCACCAAGAGTCAACAAAGGAATACCTGCAAAAAGGTACTCTCCATAAAAACAATCCAAATCCTACAAATCCCAATAGAAAACATAGTTGAAGCAAACGTATCCAAAGAAGCCAAAGATTTTAATGCTTCCTTATACGCTAAACAAATTCCAAACTCTGTGGAACAAGCCTTAAACTCCAAAAACCGGAAGGATTCTATGGAAGAAGAGATGAAGGCATTGATAAAAAAATGATACGTGGGAAAAGTGTAATCATCCACTAGGAAAGAAACTAGTAGGATGTCGATAAGTCTTCACGATTAAATACAAACCAGACTGAACCATTGAAATATACAAAGCACAGTTGGTGGCTAAAGGCTATACCCAAATGTATGGGATTGACTGCCAAGAAACGTTCTCCCTGTAGCTAAAATTAGCACAATCATGGTCCCATTTTTGATTGCTGCCAATAAAGGATGGTCACTTCATCAATTTGATGTTAAGAATGCTTTTCTTCATGGAGAATTAAAAGAAGAAGTATATATGAAAGCTCCACCTAGGTTCACTATACAATTTCAAAGCAAAGGAAGTGTGTCGTTTAAAGAAAACTATATATGGGCTTAAGAAATCTCTAGAGCTTGGTTCGGCAGATCATACACTCTTCCTTAAAAACAGAGGTAACATTGTAACTTTTTTAATCATATATGTTGATGATATGATCATTACAGGAAATGATGAAGAAGAAATGGGATGGTTGAAGGCAAGCCTGTTCACAGAATTTGAAATAAAGGACTTGGGAAGGCTTAAGTACTTTCTTCGAATTGAGGTACTAAGATCCAAGCAAGGGATCTTTATATGCCAAAATAAATACATTATTGAGCTTATTGGCCAAACCGGAATGATTGATTGCAAGCCTACCAGCACCCCAATGAGAGTCAATCATACGCTCCATATGGAAGAGAAGGCAAAATTGACAAACAAAAAAAGATATCAAAGCATGATAGGCAAACTAATATACCTCGTCCAGATATTGCATATGCAGTTGGAGTTGTCAGCAAATTCATGCACAATCCTCAAGTTTCCCACATGGAGGCTGTAATGTGGATTATCAGTTATCTTAAAGGAACAGTAGGCCATGGGGTTCTCTTTGGGCCAAATAAACACTTAAAGGTCCAATTGTATACTGATGCATACTGAGCGGGAGACAAAGATGATAGATTAATAGCATAGTATTCACCCTAGTTGGTGGAAATCTCGTTACATAGGGAAACAAAAAACAGAAAATAGTAGCATTATCTAGTGCCAAAACAGAATTCAGAGGAATTGCACGGGGTATGGATACCTAAACTTATAACGAACATTTGTTTTCTCCAAACCGAAGCCAGCAAGATCATGTGTGACAACAAATCCGCAATACATATTTCAAAAAATCCAGTCCAACACAATCATACAAAACATGTGGATGTAGACAGGCACATCATAAAAAAAAGCTCGAAGTAGGGATTATAGAACTACCATTTGTCCTTTCAGAAAACCACCCAGCAGATATATTGACACTATGTTATTTAACCACATATAAACGGTATAATCTACGTTATTAACATACACTTAAAACTTCAATTACAAATAAAATAAAATTGAAGTGTACGTAGTTTACGAACAGAAAAAAGGAACAGAAAATGAGACCCATGACAGGCATTGTTATTGCACGTTTTCATGGCATGCAAAATAGTACAAATAAAAAACCCGACAGCAAGGACATACGCAGCCGCCTAAATATCCATACATCTATACGTTTATTTATGTCTTTTTAAACATGCGGAAAAAGTAACGTAGCCACCAACTTTGTACAGTCTAAACTATTTTGCCTCCTTGTTATCAAACATTTGTGAATATTCAGATACTCCTACCCCTATCATTTTGTTCTTTTGTCCCACTCACATTCTCCCTACTATATACACTTAAAACCCTAAAATACCCCTGGTCATTTTCAGTTTCAATACTCTTATCTCATATAGAGGTTGTTCTTTTTTAATTTTTTTAGAGTCTTGATAGTCTTTATATATATTTCGTATTTTAAAAAAATATACAATATATGATGCTAAACATATTTCGAGACTTTTTCATTTTATTTGTCGCAATTGTTTTTCATTTGACCAATCAATAATATTCTCTTATTTGTCAAACATTAAAATGTTCTTTTTTATATTATTGATTTAACAAATGAAAAACAAGTGTAAAATAAATGAAAAAAAGGAGTGAAATATGTTTAGATATATTTAAATATTATTTTCTTTTGAACATGAAACATATACAAAGACTATCAAGACGCTAAAAAAATTATAAAAACATTTAGTTTAAGATAAAAATTGCACCAGTCCTACCAATCTAGAGAGAAAAATTCTAGCTCCATTCCTATTCCAAAAGAAAGCGGAAAACCTTATATCGTCAAGGATTTTTGGAATAAAGACATCCGTTGCTGAAGATTTTATCATTCATTGCCCACCAAATGTACCATTAAGCAATCATCAATATCAACTTTAACAACTTCTTTTTCCTTGTCTCGGATAGATCATGACTTAATTATAGCATGATTACTATTATTTATTATTTTGGAACGACGACTTTCATTAAGACGACAACTAATGAGATGCTTGGAAAACAAACAACAAACCGACAAAAATTACAAAAGAAAACTACACCATTTTTTCCATACAAGAATTTCCCTAAATGAAAGGTTTTTAATTCAAAGTATCCCAATAATTTTATGACTTCCACGATTATGAAAAAGCTAGCCGATTTTTTTATTAAAGAAAATAACACAATTCATTGTTTTCTTAATCACCAACAATACTGTAAGAATAACCCATGTAACATCTTTTTCTTACTTTGACCAAAGATTAGTAAAGTGATCAATTTACTAGAAGGATGAACACATCCACTCTGAAAATAATAGAAAGATGGTACACACCCTAACATATAATTATTTATATAATAATAATAAATTTAGATACTTTATTGAAACACGAGATTTATGTTCCCCAATCCCCACCATTCTCTCATTCTCTACAACCAGCCAGTCAATCCCTATATAAACACCACCACCATCATCACCCTTATCATTTCATTTCATTCCATTCCATTCCATTCCATTCCATTCCATTCTCTCAAACATCACATAATTTAAATCACCACTCGTCACACCTAAAAATATATATATTAATATATACAAAATCCACACAATGCAATATCAAGCACCAACCGCAACCGACACATGGATGAGCAACCGCAACACCACGGGGTACTACTACAACTTCATGCCACTAACACGACAGTACCACCCGACCGTATCTGTGGACCCACTAGACCGTGTTGCAAAACTAGCTTCACGAAGTGCTGTAGTAATATTCAGTTTGAGCACATGTTGCATGTGCTACGCGGTCAAGAGCTTGTTTTCTGGCATGGGTGTGAACCCGACAGTGTACGAGCTCGATGAGGACCCGGTTAGAGGACGAGAGATTGAGAGGGCTTTGGTTAGACTTATGGGCAGCTCGACCGCGGTGCCAGTGGTGTTTATTGGTGGCAAGTTGGTGGGTTCGATGGATCGAGTCATGGGTTCGCATATTAATGGGACGTTGGTTCCACTTTTGAAAGAGGCTGGAGCGTTATGGCTTTGAGTAATTAGTAGTGGGATTATAATAATAATGTATTTGATTAGGGATGTTAATTTACTTCATTATGGTATTATGCAAATTTAAGGAATTAAATTTTTAGACGGTTAATTGCAAGTTTCAAGAGTGTACTGATTCCATTGTTTGTTTTTATTGATACAAACTTTGTTCCATAATTTTGCTTACCTAATTTTGTTTGAAAACCATGGCGTTTTTGTTTAATATTAAGATGATAAGGATATATTTTCAATTATGTAAATATTTTCAAGTGTTAGTTTAAAGCTTAAACGTACTCTTTTTCATGCATTGTTTTGAAACATAATCAATTTTAACATTTTGTGCAAGTGATTGCATACTGCTTTTATCATGATTTGCTTGGTCAGATTATTTAAGTATAAACTTATAATCGTTTACATAAATGATAGAACTTTTTAAGGTTGCAAATGTTTAGATTTCAGCTTTTTCCATTATTTGTTAAAATGAAATTAGCATAGAGGATCGTATAAAGTAATGATGAGACATAATAGGTGAAGGGCACTCATGGGTAGGGGTGTTCTAGGTTTCGGATTTTCTTGTCGGGTTCTTCGGGGTTCAAAGTTTTAAATCTTAACCCGAAACTCAACCCAAATCTCTTATTTGGGTTCGGGTAATTCGGGTTCGGGTTTTTTTGAGTTAGTTAATCGTGTTTCGAGTATCTTAGAAAACAAAACAAAAAAAAATAAAAAACTTCAATGCTAAAATTATAACAACATATTCTTCTTTGCTCGTATAGCAAATAATCAAATAATAAACCAACATAATTTGATAAAACAATTAAAAAGAAGAATAAAACTAAGTAACTAACTCGAACCATAACCTTCTTCAATCGGACGTGATTTAGTTGTTCGATTACGGTTGCTATTAGTAATAATCGAAAAACATAAATTAAAAATAAACAATCGATACATAATAGTTGGAATGACAAAAATCGATTAAGGTCAGCAACTGATAATTTTAGTGGCTAAGACTAAGCCTGTTATACCTAAAAATATATTTAATTTCAATACTAAAAGTTTATTTGGGTTGACCCGAAACTTATAAATCAAACCAGGGCCGACTTCGAGAAAGAAAAAAAAATTTGGGCCGAAGGCAAAAAAATTTTGAGGCCTTAAATAAAAAGAGTATTTTGTTGGATTTAAACAATTTAATTTTTGTATGGGTTTACTTGTTTATAATTGTGTTATGTAAAAAACTTTGGTATAAAAATAAGATTAAACATGCCTCAAATGAGAGTATAACTCACAATCTTTGGGTTGAGAGTAATACCCTTCACTAGACCAAACTAATGGTTATGTAATTGAGTTTAAACACTAAATATACATATTGTTTAAATAAAAATACATATAATTTACAAATAAAAAATTCGGGCCTACGGGGTGTCGGGTCTGTGGCCGTCAACCACACCCGGTCACACCTTATGGCCAACCCCGAATCAAACCCGAATTACTTCAGTTCGGGTTCGGGTTAGTCTTTTCTCGGATTCGGGTTTTTCGGTTTGGTTTAGTTCGGGTTCGAGTTCGGGTGCGGGTTTTTTGGGGTTGGGTTTCGAGTAAAAATGACTGCCTTACTCATAGGTAGTACCCTAGCATCGACCAATCCCATATTGTCATCCTATTTATACCCTCAAATACCCATAAACTACAAAATCATTGGCAGAATCTACCCACAAGTACCTAGAATTTTTTTTAAAATTTAAATACATTTAACAACAAAATGTAATTAAAATTAAAATTTTATTAATATTAAAAAATTACATAATTTAAACTGAGAAAAATAATTTTGAGCCTTTCTTTTAGGTTAAATATTATCAACTAAAAGAAGCCCATTCATCTCATCCTAAGCCCAACAAAAACACAAAAATTAGGTTTTCTTCCTTTCTTTGATTGTTACGTCCTTTGAAGTTTGAACATAGTTGCTATAGAGATGGCCGGAAGAAAAGAATCCATCTTGGTTTCACTCTTAAATGTAATTTGTCCAAATTGAAATTATGCAAGTACTCACAAATTGGTTTATGTGGCAAAGGTTTTTAGTTGAAAGAAGCTGCTCGCCCTACCCGTATGGGTGGCGGCGGTGTTACCATGTGGCTTCTAAGCCGTGAAGGATACCCGGATTGGTGCCCTGGCCTCTCTAATAAAAGATAACTAGTGTGTTAACGGGCTCAGGTTTTTAAATGCAAATATACAAACATATCATAACGACTATCACTCGATAAAAAAATGTGTATCTAAATATAAAAAAATGGTGTAACATCCCGAAATTTCTAAGAATAAATAATTAATATATTATTTATTCAATTATTAATATAGAAATTTCTAAGAATATATTATTTATTTAAGATGGAAAAATTTACTTGAGTTAATAGAAAAATAGTAAAATAATAAAGATGGAATGATAAGTAGACTAATTAGATGTAATTAATTATGGACCAAAAAGGAAAGATGGACCGAAGGTCCACGGGCTTAAGGGAGTATAAATACCCCTTAAAACCCTAATCTACACCATAGCCTACACATTGGAAAACACACACAAACACCATCCTAAAACCCGAGCCTAGATCCGAAGGTGGAAACCCGAACCCGTTGGTGCTAGAACGTTGTGATGAACCGAACCTACATCAAAGACCAGCTCGTGTTCGTAGTTCGACTCGTTTAAGGTACGTTTATATCGAGAACTTGTTCGTTTAGGTCTGGTTTTTATCTAGAAATCTTATATCTGTGTTTAAATGGTTAAAACAAGCCCAACACATCAAACCTTACTGAAATTCGATAACAATTGATGGTTTAATTATTGGATAAACGAGCCACATGTATATATGCTCAAATCTCACCCTTTAAACACGTATGTTTGGCCGATTGGACACCAAGGGTTTGTAGGCAAGATGAATACAAATCCAGTGATACCAATTTCGTGTTATTTCGTTAAGATTTGAGTGTTAAATTGCAAATCTGAGGTCTGTTGACTATTTGCTGTTCTTGGCGATTTTGACTTTGACCTTGAGTCAAAGTCTGAATAAGATGGGTGTAAGGTAACGAATCAACTAACCAATTCGTTAAGGCAAGATAACGAATCAGTTCGCCAATTCATTAAGTCCAAACAACGAATCAATTCACCCATTCGTTATGCCCAAATAACGAACTAGATAGCGAACCAAATCACGAATCAGCTAGCGAACCAGATAACGAATCAGGAGATTCGTTACTCGCCAATTCGTTAAGAATAAGGTAACGAATCAGGGCTTGTTCAGATAATGAATTGGAATGACGAATCAGATGATGATCAGATGACGAATTAGTTAACGAACTAGATTATGAAAGTAACGAATTAGTTAACGAATCAGGCTTAATTTGTTATAGCGAATGAGTTAACGAATCAGCTTAACCCCAGCCAGGGGATCTGCCCCTTGGACCCCGCTAGGGCCTACCGCCCCTAGAACCCCGTTGCAAGGGGCGCTGCCCACGGACCCCCGTTCTTTGTGGGTTATATAAAGATAGAAATACAATACGAGTAGTAATAGTTAATTGATACATGTAAATATTATACAGTTAGCCGTGCACAGCTCAAGAAGGGAATAACTATTACCGGTGAACGTAACCGCATTCAGGTGAGTTTCTAGCCTCATTCCTTGTTATGTTTTCGGGGCTGTGTGCATACTCGATGTGATAGTTAATACACTTACCTTAAATGGTAAGTGTATGCCATGTATGATTTATATGTGAATTATGTATATCTTGAATGTGAACGAAAGCTTGTCGGTATGTGAACGATCTTCGGATATTGCACGTATTGACAATGGAGGTATGTATAAATTAGATGAATGTGTATGATAGATATATGTGCAACATATGAACATGTATGAATGAATAAAGAATGTATATGTATGTTACGAGTATGTAAAGACAGGATGTACGAAGATGAAGAAGTAAGGGATCAGACCCTAATAATATCTGAGATAGAGAAAAAAGAGATCAGACCCTAATAATATCTGAGATAGAGAAGTAAAGAGGGATCAGACCCTACTAATATCTGAGATAGACAAGAAAGGGATCAGACCCTAATAATATCCGAGATAGACAAAGGAAAGAGGGATCAGACCCTATTAATATCTGAGATAGAAAAGTAAAGGATCAGACCCTAATAATATATGAGATAGAAAGAACAGTAAATATAAAGTATGAAAGTAATAAAGTATGTACGCATGAAAGTATGAAATGAAAGAGAATTAGTAAAGTAATTATTATGTATCTTCGGATGCATGATTGAAGGTAAGATCTATGATTAGCTAGAACTCACTCAGCGTAGCTGACTTTTAGTATGTTTTAGTATGCACGCTAGTGAGTAGAATGAGACAGCTGGCTTGAGCGGGGACACATGGCATAAAAATAAGAGTCTGGTATCTGAAGACTCAAGATGTTTTATGTTTATCTATGTTAAGACATGTTTATGAAGTTATATGTAATGTTTAATGAAAGTTTTATATTCCGCGAAAGTTTTAATTAACTCTGATATTTAGAACTGTGTTTATGAGTAAATCCAACGTCCAAATGTGAGGCACCGGTAACGGGGCCTTACAAATGGTTTGTATCAGTTCGGCTTATTACGGTATCAATGTGGTACTGCACTCACTATATAACTCACAATAAAAAAATTGTTCTATTACGAACACAATTTCGTTTTCAACGAAACTTATATACTTTATTGTGAAAACAACTCTATTTTAACGACGCGACATAGATGAAATAAACATGCTATAGAAATACTAAGAAATTCTAGAAAAAACTTTGTATGGTGGTCATTAAAAAAGACTATTAACTTAAATATAAATATATAATAACAAAATTATAGAACATATTTTATATAATGCTAAATGCTTATGTTTTCCGTGTATATTTTATTTAATATGTGAATAGTTTTTGTTCGTGTTTAGTCGAGATTTGTATACTACTAACATTTTTATGTTTCGTAGGTTCCGGGAGTTGATCATGATCAAAAAAGGCGAAAAATGAGCTAAAAAGAGCCAAAACGGAGATCCGGAACGCGTCAGGAAGGATCAGAACAGATAACCGATCAGACCGGGCCGGTCTGACCAGCCCTCTTGGTAGGACACGCCGCGCTGCGCGGCCGGGTTTCCACACCCTGGTCGCGAGGCGCCTAGGGGATAGCTGGTGGATTTTATTTTGTTTTTGCTTCATGTTGGGCCTTGTTTTGGGTATTTAAACATCTTTAACTTAAACCTGAACATAACCTGAAGCCACCAGACGAATTTAGAGTTCTTGAGAGCATATTTTCGAGTTTCTTGGTGATTTTGAAGGCAAGAGGACAGCCGGTGAAGAGTTACACGTTCACGTTTGGAGATTACAGGTTTTATGGCCCTTAATCTTTCATTCTTTAGATTTTCACCATGTTTTCATTTTTATTTGTTTTGTTTGATTTAGACTTTATGATGCTAGGCTAAATTCCATAAACTACTTAGGTCGTGATGAACCTTAGTTCGGTTTGATTTTGTTTGGATTTTCTTTCGTTATGGATTTTATGTTCTAATTAAATTGTTGAGTTTGATTTAATTGATGCGTATGATTGCTTGGTTTTGTTTATTTGGATTTATTGTTTCACATTGTTATTGTTGATTGTTTCATAGGATAGGGTTTTGTTAGGTCATTTACTGTGTGTTCTTTACTAGTTTGTGATTAATATCGATTAAAATCAAAGAAACAATAAAATCAATTAAACATATACAAGTGAGCTGCTAGCCTAGAAAGCTGTAAGGTGATAAACTATTGATAGATCTTTGCTTGTCGGGATTGCTAGATTTAGTTCTTCGTAAGGAGTCCTTCTAGGTTTGATTGTCAGCTTAGTCTATTAAGTTAATTGAGTCTGCTTTGCTATCTTTGATTTCCACGCTGTAAGGTAGGTTTTCGTCATAAAGATACTTAGACATAAGTTATTAAATAACCGTAGAGAAGTTTAATTCATAAAACTGGTGAGTCTTAAAACTTGTTAAAAATCCATAGGCGTCTTCTTGAAGTTCAAGGGTCCTGTACGGGTTTTCAGTCAAGGGTCTATTTCATGATCACAATTCCATAACTTGAGTTTTCCATTTAATTAAACCGCAACTTTGGGGATTCTAGCCTAGGTAGTTATCTTTATCATCTGAATCAATCTAAGTTTTCTTAATTGTTTATTAGTTTAAAGTAATTAGGTTTAAGTTTTATATTAATTCAATTATTTTTAAGGTTATAATTATGTTTTATTATTATTATATTAATTAGGTTTAGGGTTTTATTATTTTATTGTTAGTTTAATAATTAGTTAATTAAAGTAATCATTAGTAAGTTTTAACTATTAGTTAATTATTTATTTAGAGTTTTAATTAATTAGTATAAAATTCCCCCTCAAACGTTATTAATAAATAGTCGTGTCTTGTAGTTGAGTCTTGTTTGTTAGTTTTGTAATTTAAAGATTCTCGTGGGTTCGATCCGGGCTTACTTAGCTGTACTAGAGTCGACCGGTTCATTTGCCAGTTAGTAGTTTGAGGGTTTAGAGTATTACTTAGTGTCTAGATTTGTATAATTTTAGTTAATAATTATTTGACTACTTTTAGCACATCAAGTTTTTGGCGCTGTTGCCAGGGAATCTTAGCGATTGCGTTATTTGCTTTAATTGGACTTAATTGTTACATACATGCTATTTGTTATATTTTCGTTTGAGTCGTAGGAGTCTAATTAAATTTTAGTTTATTTTTGTTTTAGTTTTTATTTTTAGTCTACTTACTTGGTCTATTGGTTTTTCAGGTATATGCCACATCTTCGTTCGCAAGGACCACCGCTGGATAATCTGGATTTTTCTCCGTTCAAAACCGAGGCTAGCTCGTCAGTAGAGAAACAACCATCAGAAGCTACATCTACACCAAAATCATCACCACACAGTTCACCACCAGAAAGTCCAAGAAGTCAACCAGAAATTCCAATGGTCGACGATAGAAAAATTGCTGCTCAAGCCTTCGATGGCTTAACTGGAAACCAGTCATGCATCGTCGTTCCCCAGATCGACAACCCCAACTCGTGGAAAATTCCGTCATCCGTCATTACAACATCGTTCAAACTAATCAGTTTCATGGGCGTGATGACGAAGATGCACCCGCACACATTAACCGGCTTTACCGCGTTTTGAAAATTTTTAATTTGCAAGGTGCTACTGAAGATGTTATTTTCTTACATCTTTTTCCTTTTTCACTTACAGGTAAAGCAGCTCTTTGGCTCGAAACTCAGCCGCCTGGCACGTTCACCACTTGGGAAGCACTACGTTCTGCATTTATCAAGAGATACTTCCCACCGGCTAAAGCGGCTATTCTTCGTGATCAGATTCACTCGTTTCACATGGAGCTAGATGAACAATATTGCCATGCTTGGGAGCGTTTTCAGAATTTTCTTGCTCATTGTTCAAAGAATGGTCTTACACCATGGGCTCTCATGGAAAAATTTTACAAGGGGCTGACATATGAAACCCAAGTTCGTTTTGACACTGCTGCTGGAGGTAACTTAATGGCAAGGAAAAATGTCACCGAATGTAACGAGATGTTAGAAGCTTCGCTCAATCGAACTTCGCCAAAGGGCCACAACGCGAGAATTCCACTCCCGTTAGCAGTACATCCTCATCTTCTCGAGGTGTACACCAGGTTAATCTGGATACTACTATGGTTGCTCCTTGGAATCATTAACCCGAGAGGTGGGCATGGCACGTTGGAGTGCTCGATGATGAATCCATGTCGATTTTGTTGCTGGTCAGAATAGGTTTCCCAACAACTTCAATAACAACAATCAGAATTGGAACACCTACAAGAACTCAAATCAGAACAACTCCAATTGGCGTCCCGCGGGCGCACCAACCGGCTATCAAAATTCTTACAATCAAGGACAAGGTCAGTACAATAGTAATAATAATAAAAATATCAATGGTACTAATGTTCAAAATAATGTGCAGGATTCTAATAGAGGAATGGGACGTCTAGAGGATATGATGAAGCAAATATTGGAGAGGGATCAAATTACATAGAAAAAATTTTTTGAACATGATTTGCTCTTCAAGAACCAACAATATTCTTTGCTTGACCTTCAAAGGTCCATTGGTGATATTGCTCGTCGTCTCGATGAAAGGCCTCAAGGACAGTTTTCAAGTTCTACTCAGCCGAATCAGGCCGCTCAACTGAAAGCAATTATTACTCGTAGTGGAAGAGTTTTGGGTCCCGAGGTTTTTAAGGACAGGGTTGGAGTTGAAGAAGAGGAAGTGGTAGAATAAGAGATTGAGATGGAGGCTTCAGGTAAGTCACAAACTAAAACACCAATTATTGAGCCACAAGTTGAGAAAAAGCCGATTGAATTTAGGCCACCACCCGATATTAATATTGCCCGTGTTCCTTATCCCGCTCGTCTCAAGAACAAAAAGTACACGAGGGAATACGGGCATTTTCCGGATATGTTCCAACCATTGAAGATTAATCTTCCGTTTGTTGAAGCCATCCAACACATGCCAAAATATGCGAAATTTTTGAAAGATTTACTCAAGAGGAAAGATAGGTTGGGAGAGGTTTCATCCATTCCACTTAGCGGGGATTGTTCGACGGTAGTGTTGAATCGGGTCCTGGAAAAGTTATCGGATCCGGGTGTGTTTACAATCCCGTGTACGTTCGGAAGTGATATGATGAGTCATGCGTTGGCGGATTTGGGTGCGAGTATGAATCTTATGCCATATTCGTTGTTTGAGAAGTTGGAATTGGGCGAGCTCACACCGACTCGTATTTCGTTGTCATTGGCGGATCGTTCGGTTAATTATTCGCGAGGTATTATTGAGAATTTGCTAGTGAAAGTTGACAAGTTTGTGTTCCGGGTTGATTTTGTGGTGCTTGAAATGGAGGCCGACGAGAAGGTTCCCATTATTCTCGGTTGGCCTTTTTGAGAACGGCTAAATCTCTTATTGATGTGTATGAGGGTAGGATCACACTTCGGGTTGGTGATGAGAATGTCACTTATAATATTGCAAAGTCGATGAAGCACCCGGGTGATAATGATGATTTTAGTGGTCCATGCCATTCGGTGTATTTTCTTAATTCTTTTATTCCGGGTTTGGATAAGTGTCTTGATTATATTTGTGGAACCGATATGGTTGGAATGGATGTGGATGAAGAATTGACGGAAATTATGGAGGATGGTGAGGAAGAAGTGGTAGATGACGTTTCTTGCTTGGCGGAGATTATGGAGGTTAGTGATATTATTTGTGAAAAGGAGGTTGAAAACCCGCTTCGTTGAAATTGAAGGTTCTTAAGTCACATTTAGGTTGTGTTTGTTTTTGCTTATAATGTCTGCAAGGAGCCTATGTCTGCGGGCGCGCAGACATAAGCTTTTGAAGACTGTTTGTTTTAAAAACAAAAAAAGATCTGAAAACTGCTTTTATGGTCTTAAAAAATAAGCTTTTTTCACCATCTTCACACATCTTCACACTTCTTAACATCATACCAAGTACCAACACCCAATGTTTTACACCACCACCACCCACCGTCCGCCACCACCACCACCCACCGTCCGCCACCACCACCCACCAACCGCCACCACCACCCACCGTCCGCCACCACCACCACCCACCACTACGTTCCACCACCACCACCACCCACCGTCCGCCACCACCACCGTCAACCACTCACCACCACCACCGTTAACCACCCACCACCACCACCCCCGTCTACCATAACCACCATCTACTACCACCACCACCACCCGCCACCACCCACCGTCCGCCGCCACCACCACCACCCGCCACAACCATCCACCACCACCATAGTCCACCACCCACCACCACCATTCATCACCACCACCACCCATTGTCGGCCACCATCACCTTCCACCACCCACTGTTCACCGCCTACCACAATCGTCTACCACCACCCACTTTCATAGTTCATACACCACTACCAATTATTTTATCAGTCTACAAACGTTAAATGGCTTTTATCTACTGATATATGATATGTAACTAATTTTCAGCTTATTTTCCAGTTTATAAAACAAACAATATTATATTTTCAGATTGTAGACCTTCAGACCACATCTTCAGTTGCAGATATTAAATCAGATGAAATCAGATTGCAGACAAATTTTGTCTTCAAAAACAAACAACACCTTAGAGTGTGTGTATCTTGAAGAGGGCTCGGATTTGCCCGTTATTGTTTCTTCTAAGTTGAGTGAGGAAGAGAAGGCAAAGTTGATAGAGGTGTTGAAGATTTATAAAGGGGCGATTGCATGAAGACTTTCGGATATTCAAGGTATTAGCCCCGCTTATTGTACCCACCGGATTTTGATGGAAGATGAGTATAAATCGGTGGTTCAACCCCAAAGGCGTCTGAATCCAAATATGTAAGAGGTTGTCAAGAAAGAGGTGCTTAAGTTGTTGGATGCTGGAGTGATTTATCCGATTTCGGATTCTCCATGGGTAAGTCCGACTCAAGTTGTTCCAAAGAAAGGGGGATGACGGTTGTCAAGAATGAGAAGAATGAACTCATCCCTTCACGTACGGTTACCAGTTGGCGGGTTTGTATTGACTACCGAAGGTTGAATGATGCTACTCAAAAAGACCAATTCCCGTTTCCATTTATTGATCAAATGTTGGAGAGTCTCGCAGGTCAACAATTTTATTGTTTTCTTGATGGTTTTTCAAGTTATTTTGATATTCCAATCGCACCGGAAGACCAAGAGTAGACTACCTTTACATGCATGTATGGTACATATGCGTATCGTCGCATGCCGTTTGGGTTGTGTAATGCTCCGGCTACCTTTCAGCGTTGTATGGTGGCAATTTTCCAGGATATGATAGAGACGTCCATGGAGGTTTTTATGGATGATTTTTCGGTGTACGGTAATTCTTTCGATCATTGTTTGGGTAATCTTGAGAGGATGTTGAAGAGGTGCATTGAAACGAAGTTAATGTTGAATTGGGAAAAGTGTCACTTTATGGTGACGGAAGGGATAGTCTTGGGTCATAAAATTTCAAGAAATGGTATAGAGGTGGATCGGGCGAAGATTGACACAACTAGTAGGCTTCCTCCACCGATAAATGTTAAAGCTATAAGAAGTTTTCTTGGTCATGCGGGTTTCTACAGGCGGTTTATTAAAGACTTTTCAAAAATTACCCGCCCGATGACCCGATTATTAGAGAAAGATGTCCCTTTTGTGTTCGATAAGGAGTGTTTGAAGGCGTTCAATTTTCTCAAAGATCAACTCGTAAGTGCTCCTATTCTCGTGTCACCGGATTGGAATTTACCTTTGGAGCTCATGTGCGATGCGAGCGATTATGCGGTTGGAGCGGTTTTGGGGCAAAGGCGTGAGAAACACTTTCACTCTATTTATTATGCAAGCAAGACGTTGAATGATGCCCAAGAAAACTACACCACCACCCGAAAAGGAACTTTTAGCCGTTGTGTTTGCATTTGACAAGTTCCGGTCTTATCTTGTGCTTTCAAAGACCACCGTTTTTACCGATCATGCAGCTTTGCGTTTTCTCTTTCACAATAAAGACGCGAAGCCCCGTCTCATACGGTGGATTCTTTTGCTTTCCGAGTTTGATATAGAGATTAAAGATAAGAAGGGGGCGAAGAATGTTGCGGCGGATCATCTTTCCCATTTAGAGGATCCGAATAGAGAAGAGATTTGTGAGGAGGAGATTGGTGATAGGTTCCCGCATGAGTCGATTGATTTTGTTGCGGCCGAAAAACAAGGTTTTCCATGGTTCACCGATTTTGCAAATTATTTATCTTCGGGCCTTGTGTTGAAAGGGATGACTACTCAACAAAAGAAGAATTTTTTCCGGGATGTTACTCGGTATGTTTGGGACGATCCGTTTCTTTTCAAGATTTGTGGTGACCGGATTCTTAGAAGATGTGTGTCGAAAGAAGAAGGGTTGAATATTCTAAAATATGTTCATGAAGGTTTAACAAGAGGTCATCATGGTGCGCATGCTACGGCTCAAAATGTATTTGATAGTGGTTTTTATTGGTCGTCGGTTGTAAAAGATGCAGTGGAATTTGTTAAGACGTGTGATGCTTGTCAACGCACCGGAAATATTTCATCGAAAAATGAGATGCCTCAAAACCCCATACAAACCCTTGAAATTTTTGATGTTTGGGGCATCGAATTTATGGGACCATTTACCATTTCCAGTGGTCACAAGTATATTTTAGTGGCGATAGATTACGTTTCCAAGTGGGTTAAAGCCGAAGAATTGGCCATAAATGATACTAGAGTTGTTGTGAAGTTTTTAAAGAAGTTGTTTACTCGTTTCGGAACTCCACGGGCGATTGTTGGGTCTATATTTGGTGGTTTGTACTTAGTTCTAAGTGTTGTTGGGTTTCGTGGTGGGCTATGTATGTAAACCGAGATCACTAAGGGATCTCGGTGGGCTTTGGTGTAACATCCGGCCCCTCACACCACCATTATTGTCCGCTCTGCCCACGAAGAGCTCACGGATTTGTTTTTGGTTGCCCAATACGCGTTGGTGATTGAAGAGGCAAGACATTACTTATGAACCAGTGATCTCTCTTGTCCACGGCCAATGTGGGATAGCCTAAGAGTGGGACAATGTTGTGTTTGCCAAGGGTGTTACATTTGGGCTTTGGTTGGGCTAGTGTTTTGGTTTCCCTATAAATAGATCTTATTGTATAGGGTTTAAGGGTTGATCAGTTGGTGAGCAGTCATTGAATACTCTCATAGCCACCATCTAGAGAGCAATACGTTTTTGTGTAATCTCATGTACCAGACGGTTTATTAATATAACCGTGTGCATTTGGAGTATTATCGTGTTGTTCATTCCTAGTTTGGTGATTGCAGTTTTGTAAGTGCTTAAGCACCCGACGTATTTATAATATACGTGTGTTTTGAAACAATCTTGTGTTATTTACTTGTTCTTATTCGTGTTCTTGAATAACCGAGTGTTGGTATTCCGCACCAATACTCGTTTAGTTGATATCATATTGTAGTGATCCAGATTCAGGACTTACAATTGGTATCAGAGCCTTTGACGAATTCAGGCTCGTTATTGTAACATTAACAGATTCAAGATCTTGATTTTTTGGTGGTTTGTTTGTATTTTCTGGCGAAACAGTAACCGGAGAAGAGGAAGAAGCTATTTTTGGTGAGAGTTTGGGTTTTGATTTTGGAAACAAATAAAATCCCTTTAATTTTGGAAGTTTGTTATCAAAATTCAACCAATTTGATAGTTTTCGGCCAGATTAAACCATTCTCGGGTTTTTTAAGAGATTCTCGGTCAACTGTAAAGGGTTTTCGGTCAAGTGATTTCGGCCAAGTTTTAAGAGTTTTCTGCCAAGTGTTCTCTGCCAAGTTTTAAGAGATTTCGGCCAGAGTTTTCGGTTATCAAGTGATTTCGGTCAACTGAGTTTTCGGTCAAGATTGAGTTCTCGGCCAATGGAGTTTTCGGTCAACCTTTGTGAGTTCTCAGTCAACACAACCGTTCTCGGTCAACGGTACTTGTTTTCGGCCAGACTTAGTTCTCGGTCAAAGTATGTTTTCGGTCATCAAAGAGTTTTCGATCAAGGAGTAAAAAAAAACTCATTTTTGGCGGGAAAAATTTTCTTGAACGAAATTTTTCCAGAATACTCCTTTTAAGTAAAAACTCATTTTTGAAAATTTTGGCAAAAACAATTTTTTCCGAGTGATTTTCGGCGAATTTTTGGCGGGAAAAATCAAAAAAAAATTTGTCTTGAACGAATTTTTTCCTAGACGCTTCTTTTGAGTGGGACATCTTTCTTGAAATTTTGGCAATCATATTTTTTAGAGAAATTTTGGCGGGAAAATCAGTTTAATCTCCTTAATTACTCAACGGATTCTCCACAACTCATCTCAATGTTTGGAAGTACTCTTGATCAGTCTGCTCCCTCACAAGTAGTATATCAAAATTCATCTGAGATAAGTTTTAAACCATGTTCTTTAAATGACAGTCTAAGTATAGATATGGAAAGAATAAAATTAGAGAATTTTAAACTTAAGAAAAATGAAAAGGGTTTTCTAGACAAAATAGAAGCTCAGAACAAGGACATTAAAAGGCTTAAGTCTGATTTTAGTATAAAGAGTTGTCATTACCTAGATGCCAAACAAGAAATTGCTGAGTTAACTGCTAAACTGGAAGCTTCCAAGTTAGAAATCTTAAATCTAACTAGTAAGTTTGAAAAGGCTGAACTTGATTTTAAAAAATTTGATGGTTCCAGTAAAATAGTTAACTCAATGATTGAAAACCAATTGTGGTGGAAGGAAAATGAAGGTGAGGGAATAGGATACAGTCAAGTTCCCCCACCTTACAACCACAATTATGTCCCTACCCCCGTTACCAAAGAACAGGAGGAAAATATAAAAGACATGATGTATGGTAAACAAGTTCAATCTAAAACTGTTGGATCAGGATCCCTAGAGGAAATCAAGCCTGCTTTTAAATGTGTGAACAATTTTGATGCTTCTACTTCATGTGCAGATATAGTAAATGATGTTGCTTCTGATAGAGTAAATGATGTTGCTTCTGATAGTAAAGGGGTTCAGGCTAGTGAAAATGAATCCTTTTCTAACGTGTCATCAAACTCGGATGACACAACTCTAAACTGTACTAATAATAATACACAAAGTTGTGGCAACAAAGAGAAGGCACGTAAGAAATCAGCACAACAAGGACAGTCTCGTCCTCATAGATCCTACGGATCTTCACGTGTTGATAAATCATCGGGTGCTACCTTTATTAAGAGACAAACATGTTACCACTGTGGCACGCCAGGACATATAGCCAGAAATTGTGTTCATCGTCTATATGTTCCTTACTACAAGCAAAATCAAAAGGTTGTGCCAAGGGGCAAGAAGAATGGAAAAACGTTTCCTAAGAAGGAATTCTAACATGAGGCAAGTGCTTCCGTCGACTTTAGAAGGAGGATGAAGGCGTGTTTCGTCTGTGGGAACGGCGGGCATTTGGAAAAGAAGTGTCACTACCATGTTGTTAATAAACAAGCTTCTCAAGTGAAAGGTAACAAGTTTCAACCGAATCCAGTGGTTAAACAAAATGCTTATTTTAGAAAACCACGAGTATCTGTACAACGGGTCACAGATACTCAAGGATTCAAAGCTAATACGACAGGTTTGCACTCAAATGATTTAGAAACCGTCAAAAGAAAAATAAATTTTCAGAAATCAAAAAGTGTTGAGAGTTCTAAGAGTTCGAATTAGAATTACTCCACTCCAAAGTCTGTTCTTTCAAATTTCATTAAACCAAGACAGACATGGAAACTTAAAACTCAGCAAACAGAATCTGTAATGACAAATGATTCTGTTAAAGATGGGAAAGATATGAGTTGGCAAGAGGTCACATATGTTAATGCTTAAGAGAACCCCAAGACATTTATGACTTGGGTTCCTATGTCCAACTAATCCCGCTATGCGTGTAGGAACAACCACAAATTCATTGTTTATTAAATGGGTTGTTCCAGGCACATGACAGGGCAAATATCCATTGTTTTTAAATCTTAAACCATGAAATGGATTATTTGTTGACCTGGACGGGATTTTAGGTTGATAGAACGTTTTTAATCTTCTCTCAAAGTGTGTAGGAACAAATCAGAGAATACATTGCATATTATAAGGCTTGTTCCAGACATTCAACTCGCAAGGATGCAGAATCTCAAAACAAGCGTATTCCTAGGGGGAGATTCTCACAAATGGGAAAATGATGTCTTGAAGATAAAAGGTAACCTTATCACTTTGGTATGAAAGATCGATCAGTCAAAAAGATTTTAAAATTTTAAATTTTAAAAAAAAATTCAAAAAATATGTTCACGTATAGTTTTTCAAGTATAGTGTATTTTGTTTCTAAAAAAATGAGAAAATGACTTGAACGTACATGAGAAATGATAGTACATCAGTTGGCTGACTATCACACTTCATTTTTTATTAAATACTTCGTTTCAACGATTGAGTCTTTTTTAGGTTAAATTTGTACATAAAAGTTTTTGCACAAATTTAGGGGGAGAAATTTAAAAAATTCAAAAAGAGTGTGTGTGTGCGTTTAATAATAAAAAAAATAAAACTCTATGTCTTTCAAACTTCACTCTCGCTTAAACTTATGTCGGTTGCTCAAGTTTGAAGAACATATACTTTTATATGTTTGGTCCGGTGATCTACTTGTAGATTCACAGGATAGCCATTTATCTAAAGGCTGAAAGCATTTGGGGCGATTGTGATGTGTTTCTGTGTTTTGAATTCTTTTACTTAAAATTATGTCGGTAATTCCAAGTTGGAGGGACACGTATTCTGATATGTGTTTTGGTCTTGTTAACCACTAGTGGTCATACGGGATAGCCATTTATCTGAAAATTGAAGAGTGATCGGGGTGACTGAGTTCTTAACATGTTTGTCTTCTGTAATTTTATGGGAAGTGATATTACTATTCAGTTAACAGCTTTTTAGAAGCTTTAAAATATTTTCAAATGAAAATTGATACAACCTTTGGAAAGTGATAGATAAATTGTTTCTGTGTGCCTAACGGGTGAGTTATTAAGCTGAAAAGGCTCTACAACAGTTATTGATTTGTATGGTAGCTTTCCATGATGCGTAAAAGTTGAAGTGATATAAACTAAATATGCTAAACTTACTGTGGAGAGTCATTTTGAAGAAATGTGCATGTCTCCATATACATCTCTCCGAATGATAGGCAGAAAAGCAATTACCCAGTCATACACGAGCTCGTTAGTGTCTTGATCACCAAAAATATTGTGCTATTATGTTTATTATTATAAAAAAAAGAGGAAAAGATAAAAAAAAACTTATTATGAGTATGTATATAATTTGTGCTGTTAAAAACTTGGTATTTCAAAAGCTTAAAGGGTCAAACTAGAACTGCATAGATGGGGACATACAAGTAAGTCATGTCATGTCTCGAATGAAAGGCTTGTCAGTTTACTGGCACTAAGTCCAACGTTCAACCTTAAAGCTTAAATTTGCTTTTATATAAAATCTTTTGATCAAGCACTAGGGTTTGGAGTCAAATTGGGGTGATCTGGGGAAAGCCAAATACGCTTTGAGAAAAGATAGGAGGCATCACAGGTCCATGAGTGATGTCCATCTAAGCTTTATGCCGAACTGAACCTAATTCATATCACTGATGCAATGAAAATCATGCTAAGTTCGTTATACCTGTTACAACCTGTCTCTTTATGTTATAATAACGCTGAACATGAATCCTTGTGACAGCACCTTAAACTATATGATTCCATGTTCGGATATTTTCAGAAAAGGCGGCGTTTTTATCAAAAACTGAAATTTGATCCCAATTTTTAGCTAAATTACAAGAAGACCAGGTGATTAAATTTGTTTTATTTGTTGTTTTTGGTTTTGTTTTATTCCATTTATTTTTACATCTTGATTACTCCTGTCGAAACAAATGTGTTAAGAAATTGTTTGGAAGTTTTCAGATCATGAAATCTGATATCGGTTATTGTCTTATAGTTGGTTTAGCTAGTATGATCTCACTTCAAGTCTTTTCAAGAAAATAAAAAAAAAAGAAAAAAATAAAAAATTACAAAAATATGTCTGTCTTATTTTGTTTTATTTAATTGTTTTCAAAAATATTTTGGTTGATCTTTCTATCAAAGTTGATTGTTCGTTCAAGACTGATTTCTTGCAACGGAAGCATATGAAGTATCTGAGACTCAAATTGGATGATGCTATCAAAAGGGGTGAGATGATAGAGTATTGGATGCAGATGCTGAAGTTGCTGATCATGTTCAATGGGAGATGGTAGAGTATTGGATGCAGATGCTGAAGTTGCTGATCACTGAAGTTGCTGATTATGTTCTAGTAAAGACTCTGAAGATCTTGAAAGCATCAGTCTAAGGGCAAGATTGTTGGCCATAATTTGGTTAGACTGACGCATATCAAAAGGTCGTGACATGATCAAGACTAAAGTGACATAAACAAAGACGAGTTGAAGAATTACATCTGTAATACCGAAATCCCTATGGATTTCGGTTAGGCTAGTTTGAAGTGAAATAAACAAGAACGAAGCTACAAACCAAGGGGGAGATTGTTGGGTCCATATTTGGTGGTTTGTACTGAGTTCTACGTGTTGTTGGGTTTCGGGGCGGGCTATGTATGTAAACCGAGATCACTAAGGGATCTCGGTGGGCTTTGGGCTTTGGTTGGGCTAGTGTTTTGGTTTCCCTATAAATAGATCTTATTGTATAGAGTTTAAGGGTTGATCAGTTGGTGAGCAGTCATTGAATACTCTCATAGCCACCATCTAGAGAGCAATACGTTTTTGTGTAATCTCATGTACCAGACGGTTTATTAATATAACCGTGTGCATTTGGAGTATTATCGTGTTGTTCATTCCTAGTTTGGTGATTGCAGTTTTTTAAGTGCTTAAGCACCCGACGTATTTATAATATACGTGTGTTTTGAAGCAATCTTGTGTTATTTACTTGCTCTTATTCGTGTTCTTGAATAACCGAGTGTTGGTATTCCGCACCAATACTCGTTTAGTTGATATCATATTGTAGTGATCCAGATTCGGGACTTACAGTGTTATTAGTGATCGAGGTTCTCATTTTTGTAACTCCGTCATGGAGAAGGCATTAGCTCGTTATAGAGTTATTCATCGCACCTCTACCGCTTACCATCCTCAAACGAATGGTCAAGTCGAGAATGCTAATAGAGAGGTGAAGAGAATTTTGGAAAAGAAAGTTGGAATAAGTCAGAAAGATTGGTCGGAGAAGTTGGATGACGCGCTATGGGCATTTAGAACCGCGTACAAGACACCATTGAGTACTAAACCGTTTATGTTAGTTTACGGTAAAGCATGTCATCTTCCCGTTGATTTAGAGCATCGAGCACATTGAAAACGGTAAATTTTGATCTCACTGAGGTCGCAAGGAAGAGGTATTTTCAAATTCATGAGTTAGAGGAACTTCGTGATTCGGCGTATTCTCGATCGTTGGATATCAAGGAAAAAACGAAAGTGTTGCACGATCGACGTTTAAAGGGAGGTAAAGATTTCAAAAAGGTGATAAAGTATTGTTATTTAATTCTCGTTTGAAGTTATTTGCAGGTAAGTTGAGATCCAAGTGGACGGGACCTTATTTAGTGAATGAAGTATTCCCGTATGGAGCGGTGGAGTTAGAGAATCCAGACAATGGAACTTCGTGGAAAGTGAACGGTCATCGTTTAAAGCATTATCTTGGAGGGCCGGAGGATTCAACCGAGGTGGAGGAAACTCCCCTCGATCCATTGATTTAAATCATCGAAACGGGTTCTTGAGTGAAAACTCAAGTGTAGAGTTTGTATAATTCCTTTATTTTATTTTTGTTTCTTTGAGTCAAAACTGTAGTTTTTGTAGTTTTGTTGCGTCGTCGAGTAAATACAAGAAATCGTCACCATCATAACGAGAGGTTTTACGAGGATTCAAAGGATGCCAGGTAAGTTTTACACGTCAAAATAACATAAAATGGGCAAAACAAAGTATTGGCAATTTTCTAAAAAATTTTCTAAGGCAAAAAGGCTTCAAAAATCGTCAAACTTTTTGCCAAAAGTGTCCGTCGCGCCGCGCGACGGGCTTCTTCTTTCCCCTCCGCGCGACGCGGACTAAAAATTCACCATATAGGCCGTCGCGCCACGCGGCCAGGCTCTCAGCCCCTGGTCGCGCGACGCCTAGGGGGTTTCCAGAAAAAAAGATATTTAGCCAACACCATATTATATCATATTTTCATCACTTTTTTCAAAAATACCTATTTCACCTACAACCCTAGCCGCGATTCATTCATCCCCTTCACTAAGTCCACAATTTTTCCACCATTATTCTTCAAATTAAACCTCACAATCACCTTCCTATCACCCTAATATCATAACCCACCATCAGTTTTAACAGAATCTTCACTAATTCTATCACTTGCACACACTTTAGTTCTTAATTTTTGCAAGTTCATCCGGGTTTTACACTACTCCAAGGTATTATTTCTTGTAATTTTTGTATTTTTTGTGTATTCTAATGTTAGTTTTAGTTTTAGTTTTACTAACTTTGTTGTCGGGTTTTGCTTAAGTAAGTTGTATAAGTTGGTTTTTTGGGTGCGGTTTGGTATGGGTTGGTAGTTTATTTGAGTTGTTGGGTGCGGTTGGTTGGATTGGAATATGTTGAAAATTTATTTTTCGCGGGTGCGGTTGGGTCGGTATGGGATTATACCGAGTGTATCTAGCGTTGGAGTTTAGTTTGGGATGTTGGATATTGATGTTTTAGTAGTTAAAAACGAGCCGGAAAACATTTTTATGCAATATATATTTTACCAAAGTGTGGTTTTCCACTTGTTTTCGACTCAATTTTTCAAGTTGTTGGCACTTAGGTTTAATTGGGAAAATTAAAGTGCCGGGAGGTGGTGATGTTTGTTGAGTCGGTATGAATATTTTCGGGTTTGCAAACTAGTAAAAGTATTAAAAATGTTGGTTTCCCGTTAGCTTTTTAGTAAAAATATAATCCGCTCGCACGTACACAATTTTCATTTAAATGAGTCGGATTGAATGATTTTGTAACTCGGACTTCTAAATCTAATTTATTTTCAATTTTTATAAAAAAAATTAAAAAAAATCCGAAAATTTAAAAAATATTTTGTTTTATTCTTTTTAGTTTGTTTACTTACTCCCATGTTTTGTTTGCTTGTTTAATTGTGTTTAGGATGTCGAAAGAGGCGGGAAAACGCAAAAGAGGCCCGGCTCCGCGACCACAAGGCGAGCCGGACCCGGTTATTTTTATGGAATCGAGTACTCGTGTGATTGAATACCAAGATGGGCCGATTGTGGCAAGTAGAAGAACTCCAAACCTTATGGATAGTTCATTGCTTAAGTTCGAGAAGAATTCACAAGAATATGGTCGATTGTGTAAACTACTCAATTCGGATCTTCTCATTTTTAAGACTATAGATTGAGATTTATTGAATACAATTGGTCAAAAAGAGAGAGTGGAGAAGTTATTGGGCCCGAAGTTTATGGCTATGTTATATCTTAACGAACCGCAATACCATGAATTGACTTTAGAATTTTTTAGCACATTTCAATATAAAGATGGTAATTTTGAGCAATCGGATGCGGTGTGATTTTCATTGGGAAGAAGATTGTATGATATGACTATCGCGCAATTTGCGGTAGTGAGCGGGTTTTATACGGAGGATGAGGTGAAAGAGCCGGGTTTTATGACCAGTATTCGGGGTGCGTTCACGCGTACGCAAGAGGTGAGTTTTTGTCAGGAAGAATTGGCTGCGTTTTGGAATAAGATTGCTACGCGTTCGTTCTCGGGATCGATGGTGAGCTCGGATATTCGGGATCCGGTGCTTCGTTTTATTCATAGGATATTGGTAAACACATTTATGGGCCGTGGTTCGGGCGATAACAAAGTAAACTACTTGGATATCTTTTGTTTGTTGGCGATGGTAGATAAGGTCCCGGTTAATTACGCGAGTCTTTTGGCAATTTCTTTCCATCGGACGAGACGTGGTGGAAGTAAAAATAGGTCAAAGATTGACATGGGCCCATACATCACAGTTATTGCTAGAAATTTGGGTGTGCTTGATAGGTTTAAACCGAAATACATGTGATTGGGACCCGGAAGTGAGTTTGTGAGAGTCAAGGATTTGAGAAAGGCGGGTATTTTGAAAACGAGTGACCCGTTAGCGTGGGAGGATGTTAAGTTGGGCCCACAGATTCATCCACCGCCGAATACCGAGGCTGCTGCGGCTATGAGTGTAGGTTCCCAGCCGGATCTACACGGAATATCTCGTTCTACGTAGGTGCGGAATCCCTACGTAAGACGTTACGAGCGTAGAAGACGATACGAGCTAACACGATCGAACACACGTTACAATAAACCAAGACTCGTTGTATTGCAACTGGAAACACGTGATACAATGATCACTGATTACACAAACTCTCTGACTCGTTACAACTCGAATGTCAACTCGTTACTAACTCAGCCGTAACCTAAAGCATATATATCACGACAACTTCGCCTGGCATGTTCAGGCGAAGTTGTTCCTAACTTCGCTTGTTCACAAGTTCGCCTATAACAAGCGAACTTGTGATAACTTCGCTTACATACATAACACAAATCCAACTAACACAATTACAGACACTTGACATTGAACTACTGACATCATGCACCAGCAGACTCCCCCTTAGCAGTAGCTTCATATCTATATCTTCAAACACGTGTCTTGTAATCTTCAACAATCTTGTATCTTCATCTTTAAGCATGCACTCCTTCTCGTACACATACCGAAACAACTCTTTGATATCTCTTCGCTTCGTCTTTCCAAGCAGGAATATAAAATATCTTCTTCTCATTCAGCACCTGCAGATCAGCTTGAGACAAGTTCACCAGATGCATCGGATCATAAACTCTCAGCAGCTCTTGTTCATCTTCGTCCTCCATTACTGCTTCAGCTGTCTCACAATCTACATACCACCACTTCAGATCTTTCAGCACATCCTTGGGCATTTGTTTCATCGGCACTTCTTTTAGACACCGGATCGGCTTATACTTCATGATCATCCAAGGCTTGCCATCTGCTCTCATCCCTCTATCTTTATCTTCAACGAGCTTTCCTTTCTGTGGTTTCAACAGCTCGAACTTCTTCTCTTTTATACTTTCCTTCCAAACAATCTTTCCAATGACTCTAGCCATGTTATCATCACTTCTGTTTATCAACCCCAATCTGGCTAAGTCTTTCACTTCACATTCTGGCAATGTATTCAACGATCTCAACATCCTCTTGAAGTACTGAATACCATCATATCTTTTAATCACAAAGAGCCTCAACTGCTCATCATATATCCAGCAAATAATCTCATTTCTCGATTCAGCATAACCTCTAATGTTGTAACTCTTCTTAAACATAGTAGGGACCGCCGGTTTCTTCGTTTTTACAAACCACTGAGCGTAGCCTTCTTTCCATCTAGGCTGCTCTTCCCATTCCGTCTCATCACTTCCCATATCTTTACTCATATCTGCCTTATCAACATCCGGAATCTCATGCTCCACATTCTCCTCTACTATCTCTCCCTCTTCAATATCATTATCAATAACTATCTCTGCACCAATCTTCTCTATCTCATCAACTGGTAATACATCATCATCACCTATAAACTCATCATCCATCTCCTCAACGTCCACTACCACCACATCATCACCACCAGCTGCACTTGTCGACTCCCCCTGAGATGTGGAAGTCCCAAGAGCTTGTTCAGTTCTTGGCAACTCTCCACCTGCACCTTTCGATGCATTGGGATCATCGTCTCTATCATTTCGCTTCTTAGTCCTCAACTCATCGCCTTTACAGCTCGTCTCCCCCTGAGATGCCAAGAACTCCTTCAAAGCATCAATTATTTTGCCATGTTCTATCAGCAGGGACGACTGTATCTGATTCTCTGCAACGAGGCGTTGAATAGCATGGGTCTGGATAAGATTCACCCTTGATTGTTCTGCCACGACCCGTTCAAGTGCTGCTATTCGTTCCGAGTCTGTTAAGGTTGCATCGAAATCAAACCTCAGATGTGATATATCTTGAGTGTACTGAGGAGGGATTTCCAATGTAACCGGGACCTCAGAAGTAGGCGTAAACATAACCGCAGGTGGCAACGTAACTGGTAATCCTGCAGTTGCTACAACCGTCGACTCAATAAATCGTGCCACGACCTCCGTTGGAGTAAGAGTTGGAGGCGGCAACGATACAATCTCAGGAGTTGATAGTTGGAATGTAATGGGTGGGAGGCCGAATGCTGACGAGGTAGCCACCACGAGAACATCCGTGGCGCTTGGCCTTGTAACTTGTAATGTTGAAGGGACCATTGTCATACCGGACAGTGTGGGTGGAGTGAAACGTACCACCCTTGAGCTCTCACCGGCTTCCGAACCTGCACCTGCCCGTTCCCTTCTTGATCGACGAATCAACTGATGTACTTCTTCTTCATAATCTGACTCGCTGTCATCATCAGTTCTCTTTCTTTTCCCATGAATACGTTCTTGATTTACCAAAATTCGTCTTGCTTCATTCACATCATTATCAGAATCAGAATCAGCTACTGTTGTAGCTGTCCTAGTCACATTCACACTTGAAACCTGTGCAATCGAGACTTGTACATTTTCCTCTGGATCCACCCTCTCCATGTCAAAGAAGCCTTGACCACCAAATTCAGCATCAAGGTCCACATTCTCCTCCGGTGACACAACAGGAGCAGCAAGTATAGCTTGAGGCGCTCCAGCCTGTTGTGGTTGAGGATCTCGAAACTCGTCCCCACGAGCTGGCACATACTCCGGGTTAATCAAGTACCCAAAAAGTGGAGTATGTCGAGGACAGAGCTCAGGTTTGCTCCTCGCACTGGAAGATCTGCACTGGGCGAAGATCCGTTTACTCACACTTTCTACATATCTGATTGGGCGGCGATGAGGTAGCGTTGGAGCAACATGATTCAAGATCATTTGTAAGAATCTTGGATACATAAGAAATCTCTCACGCGCCACCGCTCTTCTTTGTCGATCTATCTCGTAGAAGACCATCTGACTAAAGATGTAACGCTTATTATAAGTCAGAGCAGTCATCGCCGACTGCATGGTCGCGCCCATGCCATCAGTACCAGCCTTTCTCCTTGACATGCACACGATCATGACATGCATGAGAAAGCGCCACTGATCTAGTAAGAACCCCTTACGTCTCTGCGTATCCCCCAAGGGACCAGAGTATCCCATTCTCAGAAACGCTCCGTCACGGAATGGAGCTACAAAGTCTGTCGGGTCGTCTCTTGTCTCATCTCCAAAACGCAAGCCGCCCGGATTTGTTCAGATGAGAACTGAACAATCTGATTGTTGACCATTGCTCGCATCACCGGGGGCTCTACGCGACAGTCATATTCCACGGTCTGCCAAAAATCCTCAATGTTTGGCAAGGATATCGGTAGTGTTGTTGTAATCGCGTGGAATATACGCGAGCGGAGTAAGAATGTGATGATTTCGCGGAAATCATCAACACCACTCGCGTCCGGGTCTAATGTTATGTACATGTTATGACCCGGGAAGAACTGTCTTTGGTTATCTCCTCCATCATCACCGCCTGCACCACCTGCTCCAGCTACAGCAGCCATATCTGCAACAAACAGGCTAAGTTAGATAAATGTCAAAGCGAATCACAAGTTCGCCTGTTACCATGAGCGAAGTTGTGATCTATTCTGTATAGGCGAAGTTAGAGGTGGGGCGAAGTTGAGAACAACTTCGCCTCAACTTGAACTTCGCCGGATAACAGTTAAGTAAAAAGGTCTAGGCGAAGTTAATGATAACTTCGCCTAACCACAACATCGCCTCATATACTGTAACCTAATTAATTATCAGGCAAAGTTGAACCTCAGGCGAAGTTACGGATAACTTTGCCTAAACTGTAACTTCGCCGAATATGAAACGGCAACAGTTAGACGTTCAATACGATGTGTAGTTGGTGAATTTGGAGATTTAGGATCTCGTAAAACATGTTTTTATGAAGTTCTAGACGATCAATATGATTACGACTACGTGAAAGTAAGTTTGAAAATCGGGTGTTAAGGTTTCAAATAAACGAGGTCGCTAATTGGGTCGATACGACCTCTGAATAACATCAATTGACAGAGATTATATGATTCGACTACCCTACACACCTTTAATCACGGATTAGAACTGAGAAATTAACAACACAGATGATCGACATTAAGTTCGCTGAGGGTTACGATAAGTTCGCTTAGGGTTTCAGAAGATAAGTTCGCTGGGTGTTTGAGAATAATGAACTGTTTGACCTTAAAAATCCTTTATATAGGGTCAAAATTATACAGGCGAAGTTATGGATAACTTCGCCTATTGCAGGCGGAGTTAAGCACAACTTCGCCGATATCAAAATTTTCAAAACAAACCCCTATAATTTGAACAGTTTGCAATTAAGTTTTAAAACATCATTTAAAGCGTTAAATGATACGATCAAGACCAAGTAACCAGGTATAAAATCATACAACTACATAAGTAGAAAACTTTTAAAAATAAAGGTACACGGGATCAAATTTCAGTCTCGACAGGGACTACCATGTTTTAGAAAAGATCCGAACAGGAATCATACTAACTACGTGACTGTCACACAGATCCGTGTTCAGCTGTATTATGACATAAAGAAACAGGTTGTAAGCAGGTAAATAACTTAAAATGGTTTTCATCGTTTCTGTCATACGGGTTAGGTTCAATTAAGCTCAAAACTTAAGTGGGCAACAACTCAGAGATTATGATGTCTCCTATCTATTCTCAAAGCGTATTAAGCTTTCCCCAAGTCACCCCGAGTTGACCTCGACACATAGTGTCTGATTAAATAGTACATGTCGATCTTCAGACTCTTCTTCCCGTTCTCTATCTTGCATCTTGATTGAGAAGTTTTAACATTATGAATTCTAGAATGTCTCAATAACTCATTTTTTTTTAAGTATTTACACAACTTCAGATAAACTACTGCAAGTCCCGAATCTGGATCACTGCAGTATCTTGACACGCTATCTTCACGGGAATCAGAACACTCACGGGCTCGTGTATGACTGGGTAATCGCTTTTCTGCCTATCATACGGAAAGATATATATGGAGACATACACAACTCTTAAGGAGTTTCCACGTAAAATCGAATAGATTTAGTTAGTATCACTTCTACTTTTACGCACCATAAAAAGCTACCTTGACATACAATGACTATTCTAAAGTCTTTTAGGCCTAATAACTTCACTAGTTAAGCACACAGAATCAGTATATCTATCACTTTCCAAGGTTGGATCAATTTTCTGTTAAACATAGTAAAGGAACTTCTTACGAAGTAGTAGACTTGAAAAATAATTTCATCTCCCAAAAAAAATTTAAGTTCTATCGCCCCGATCAAATTGAAGTTTTCAAGTAAACGGCTATCCTGAAGATCCAATAGATCAGCTGGACCGACCACATACAAGTATGTGTCCTTCTAACTAAGTATGATCGACTAATTTTCAGCAAAAGAATAAAAACACATCATAAACCGCCCCGGTCACTTTCAGTCATCTGGTAAATGGCTATCCTCATAGTCTACACGTAGAAATGAGGACCAAACATATCCGAAGATATGTCCTTCAAACTGAGGCAACCGACATAATTCTAAGCGATAGTGATGTTTTTTTTTTTTTTTTATACACAAAGTCACAAAACACGGTTACTCGGGATTGATCATCCCATTCAGCTCAACAAGGTTTTGAAAACGATTTTTGTCAAACGCTTTAGTAAACAAGTCAGCGAAATTATCTAACGTATCCACCTTTTCGAGCACAATCAGTTTCTTCTCAGCACAATCCCGTATAAAATGATGACGGATGTCAATGTGTTTAGTTTTACTGTGCTTTACGGGATTGTTAGTTACTGAGATAGCAGCAGTGTTATCAATGCAAATAGGAGTATGAGTGAAATTCAGACCATAATCGCGCAATTGCTGTTGAATCCAAAGAACCTGGGAGCAGCAGTTGGATGCTGCCATGTATTCTGCGTCACAGGTTGAAATGGCGACTGAGGTCTGCTTCTTGCACTGCCATGACACTAATCTGCCTCCAAGAAACTGACAACCACCTGTTGTTGACTTCCGATTCTGATTGCACCCTCCATAATCAGAATCCGTGTACGCGACCAACTCCAAGTCTCCTCCTCTCGTGTACCACAACCCTAGCTTAGGTTTGCCTTTGAGATACCGCAATATCCTCTTCGCACCCTTCAAGTGAGATTCCTTTGGGTTTGCCTGAAAGCGTGCACAAAGACAAACTACAAACATAATATCAGGTCTAGAAGCAGTTAAGTACATTAAAGAACCTATTATTGCCCGATATTGGGTTGGGTCCACGTCTGCATCGTTGTCTGAATCAGCACCCAATTTATGGTTGACGCAGACTGGAGTATCAAATGGAGTGCTGTCCTCCATCTTGAAGCGTTTGAGAACATCATGGACATACTTAGTCTGATGAATGAACATCCCATCTTTCTTCTGATCAACCTGCAGTCCTAAAAAGAAAGTTAGTTCACCCATAGCACTCATTTCAAACCTCTTTTTCATGACGGCCTCAAACTCCTGACACATGGCGACTTTTGATGCAGCAAAGATGATGTCGTCCACGTAGACTTGCACCAGAAGAAAGTCGCTTCCTTTTCTCTTAAAGAACAGTGTGCTATTAATCTTTCCCCTTTCAAAACCATTCTCAAGCAAGTAGTCGTATAGTGTTGAGTACCAGGCACAAGGAGCCTGATGTAGCCCATACAGTGCTTTACTTAGCTTGTACACGTGATCAGGAAAGTCTGGGTCAGGAAAACCCGGAGGTTGCTCAACGTACACAACCTCATCGACTTTACCGTTAAGGAACGCACTCTTCACGTCTAACTGAAATACCTTCATCTCCTTGTGTGCAGCAAATGCCAAAAACAATCGAATGGCTTCCAATCTTGCCACAGGAGCAAACACCTCATTGTAGTCAATCCCCTCTTGCTAATTAAAACCTTTTACAACCAGCCTCGTCTTGTTCCTGATAATTATCCCTTTCTCATCTCTCTTGCATTTGAAAACCCATTTGGTGCCAATCGCATGCACATTCTTCGGTTTTGCCACCAAATTCCATACCTCCATCTTCTTGAACTGGGCTAACTCTTCTTGCATGGCTTCGACCCACGAGCTGTCCTTGAGAGCCATTTGATAGTTCTTTGGTTCAATCTGGCTGATGAAGCAGGTGTACAAGCATTCGTTGATTATGCCCGTATCTTTAATGCTTGTGTAAACACAGGTGTGCTCATTCAAGCTTTGTCTTGTTTATACACCGTCGGACAGATCACCTATCACGTTCTCCAAAGGGTGATTTTTGTGAATTCTCGTAGTCAAAACCGCACTGACTTCCAGATTGTCTTCCAGGTTCGAAGGTAGCTCATCAATGGGTAATTGTGGTTGAGAGTGAAAAGGATTGAAGAATTCCTCTTCAGTAGAGGCAGCAGGGGTATCGACAGCATTTGACGAGGAAGGCTGACATTCATCATACTGCGGTCGTTGCACATAATTGTCTTCCTCATCATAAATCATCTTCGTAGCAATTCTTTCATCAACTTTGTTAAAACTCAATTAAGGATATAACAGGCTGTTGCAACAGCTTCAGCCCTGAACACCACAAGAAGTTTCGAATCATCCAGCATGGTTCTGGCTCCTTCAATTAACGTTCTGTTCTTCCTCTCAGCCACTCCATTTTGTTGCGGAGTATACGGAGCGCTGTACTGGTGTTCAATCCCTTTCTGTAAGCAGAAGATCTCCATCTGGTAGTTCTTGAACTCAGTCCCATTGTCACTCCTGATGTATTTAACTCTTTTCCCCATAATATTCTCAACTTTGGTAATCAAATTTATTACCATCTGAACCGTTTCATCCTTTGACTTCAGGAAATATACCCAAGAGTATCGAGAGAAATCATCAGTGATCACCAAGCAGTATGATGTTCCACCTAGGCTTTTTACATTCACGGGACCGAAGAGATCCATGTGAAGTAGGTCTAGGGTACTGACTATTGAATTAACCTTCTTGGTGTGATGGGATTTCTTGTGTTGCTTTCCCTTTTTACACGATAAGCATTGGTCTTCAAAGTTGAAATTCTTCAAGGGAACACCCAGCACCAGCCCATTCTTGACAATGTAGTTCATTTTCCGAAGATGAATATGCCCCATTCTTCTATGCCATAATTCGGACTCCGATTCAGTTGCTTTTGACAGAAGACACGATTCTTCTGTTGCCATCTCAGTCGACCTCATGTCCATAATATACGTATTCTTTTCTCTTGGAGCCTTCATAACTATCCAATCCTCTGGTATCTTGAAACCAGGATATAGCACGATCGCTTCATTCTTGGTAAAATGCACGGTGTAATCTTTGTCACAGATCTGCGATACACTCAGCAGATTATGCTTTAGTTCTTCAACGAAATTCACTTTCTCTAATGTCATTTTTCCAATAGTCACCGTCCCAATTCCTGTGATCCTTCCACCGCTCTCTCCAGCAAAACTCACTCTTCCTCCCTGAACAGGTTTCCATTCGTGTAACAAATTCTTTTTACCCGTCATGTGCCGGGAACAGCCGCTATCCACAACCCATAGATTGTTTGCAGCCCTGTTCAACTGTTCCTGCACGATTAAAGCAGATGATTAAAATCTGGGGACCCAAGGCCTATTGGTCTTGGGTCGATACATCCCGTACTTTGGCTGTCCAAAGTTAGTTTTAGTATAATTTCTGTAAGTCCTAAAAGGATACCTTCTTGTAGATTGACTATGAGGCCATCCATACCTTCGTGAATTAAATGAATTATTACTCATTATTTGGTTGTTAACAGAGAAAAACTGAGATTGATTTCTTTGAAATCCAGGATTAGTCCAATTTCTGAACTTTGATGAGTTTTCATTTTTACCATTATAGAGATTACTGTTAGTTCTGTTCTCAGTTTTCGAAGGCCTCACACCTCTGAATCTCTGCTTCAGAGGGCAATCAGCAATTAGGTGTCCTAATTGATTACATCTGAAACAACTCCTGTGTTTAACTTTCTTCTCAGTAGTTGTTTTAGATGTTGAGGCTGCATTACTGCCCGTTTGTCTCACATATGGTGGGACATACGGGTTTAGTGGAGATTTCTTTTCAGGTGTTTTATGTTTCTCTCCATGTTTTGGTAACACTGCCTTTTATTTTGTCTCACTCGACTCGGATGACTTGTCCGAGTTTGATGAGACAGGACTAGGAACAGAAATTTTAACACTCGAAACAGGCTTACTTGTTTCGCCTTTACTAACTTCTGGTTCTTTAATAGTAACCTTAACCGGAACTGTCTGACCAAAATCAACATCAACAGATTTCTGATTACTAGGATCATAAGTATAATTATGATTGTAAGGTGGTGGAACTTCATGATATCCAATTCCTCCCCTTTTAACTGGGGAACCTTGATCACTAACGAGGTGATTAAGTATAGCGGAGGAATTTCTAAATTGCTCAAGTTTTCTGTTAAGTTCCACCACTTTCACCTGGTGATCAGCTATCTGTTTATCCCTTTCAGCTATTAGTTTGGTTTTCTCTTCTAACACTTCATAGCTAAGATCAATTACTTGAATTTTTTCAGCTAGATTTGCTTTAAGACTTCTAATATCTTTCTCACTAGCTTTTATTTTTACCTTATAACTGTTTTCTCTAGCTTTAGTGAAATGATGATCTTCTTTTAATGTTTTAAATTAAGCATCCAAACTAACAAACTGATCAGTTATAGTTGTCAATTGTTCAGAGAGATTTTCACATTTAGTACAAGGGAGTTTGGTACTTACCTCGGAGAGCTGGTCTGCCACTTCTGCCATGTAAGCTTCATTTTCTCCAGTTACTTTCTCACTTCCTGCAGTTTCGATGTTCGCTAAATTGGCCTGTTCGAACACTTCCACAACATGCAGATTCCAGTTGTACTCCCCGTTTTGTCTGGATATCATGGCTCTATTCTCATTACTTCCACCACTCTGTTGTGTAGACCTGGTCTGACTGCGTTCTACACGTTCATTTGTGCACTCCTTTGCAAAGTGGCCATTCTGTTGACAGTTGTAACACCTAACCTTCGACTTATCAAACCCTGGTCTTTCACCCACAAACTTCCTACCAGTCTTCTTCATAAACCGTTTAACCCTTCTCACAATCATCGCCATCTGCCACTGCAGATCCATCTCTTCCAGATCATCAGCGTCGATCTGATCATAGTCTTCGTCTAACGTTGCAGGATCGACAATCTTGCCTTGAATGTAATTTTCATACGAAGCAATGAAAGATGCATAGAGAGCAAACTGCTGTTCAGCAGATTTAACACTCATGGGCATCTTAGAGTAGTTGATGTTTGGAACACTTGAGGAAAAACTACTCTAGTTTGCTTGAGGTTTAGAAGCATTTGATCCACCAGCTACAAAACACACATCACCATTCATGTTGAGAGATACATGACCGTCATGTATTGAGTTAGCGCCCGAGACTCCCTTTGAGTAGTAAGCAGATGATTCAGACTTCGAACTTGAACTTGAGTTAACTTTTGCACCATACATTCCTGGATCCTGAACCTGATCAGTTGGTGTCTCTTTACGAACCATGTTAAGTTCAAAAGTTCTTAGTTTGTTGACTGCTATTTCCAAGTCATAGTCGGCAAACTCTTTGTCTTCTCTCATCAAGACAGTGTACATCTCCCATTTAGGTGGGAGAGCAACAAGAAGCTTTTCCACGATCTCATCTTCTTTGTAAGCAATGGAATAATTTCTTAGTTCGGTCATCAGATGATAGTATCTCGTGATGATATCATCAAGTGATTCATTCTTCAAGTACTTGAACACCGAGAATTGGGTTTTAAGTAGTTTAATCTTTGATGCACGAATCCCCACATTACCCTCAAATCGGTTTTCAAGCGCTTCCCAAAGCTCTCTGGCAGTTTTATACTTCCTGAAGGTGTGAAGAATCTCTTGTGGAAGAGTCATTGTTATCGCTGCATGAGCTTTGCTTTCAGCCTCATACATTTTCTTTTCTTCTTCTTCCATCTTGTTGTATTTCTTAATCTGATCACGACCCTCATACTCAGCAGTTGGTGGAATGTATCCATCTTGAATGCACACCCACATTTTAGCATCTTGGTACTTGACATATTGTTCAAACCGATCCTTCCACGCCACAAAATCGGTTCCCTTAAGCATCTTCGGTGCCTTAGTAGCTGAACCCGCTTCCACTTCCATCTTCACCAGTTCCGTAATATTTATCGAAGACATTTTTCACGAAACACAAAGAAACCCGAAAAATAAAAATAAAAATTTTATTCTTAACAGTACTGTAGGCGAAGTTGTGGATAACTTCGCTTAAGTCTTAACTTCGCTGATTCGGAACTTCGCTCTCTTTTCTAAATTCGCCTGAATTGACGAAGTTGAGAATAACTTTGCTTAAGTTAAGCGAACTTGGGAGGTAGGCGAAGTTGTGGATAACTTCGCTTGAGATAAGCGAAATTGAGAGGTAGGCGAAGTTGTTGATAACTTCGCTTAACCTTGTAGGTTCCCTGGACGGATCACACGAGATATCCCGATACACAATCGAGCAAAAGCTCTGATACCAATTGTAGGTTCCCTGGACGGATCACACGAGATATCCCGATATACACAGGTGCGGAATCCCTGTGTAGATCGTTACGGACGTAGAACACAAGCTCACAAAACACACGAACACGATACGAACAAACACACGTTATATTAATAACTCGAACCGTGATACTTACAGCCTCTCGACCTCACGTCACTCAACTCACTGAATTACACGTAAATTAACCAACACACTCGATCAACTAATCAACTCATAAACGGTTAAACCGTAACCTATATAAATACACGACAACTTCGCCTCAGGCGAAGTTGTCCATAACTTCGCTCGTTCAACAAGTTCGCCTAGGCGAACTTGTCAACAACTTCGCTTGGTTAACAAGTTCGCTTAAGCGAACTTGTCAACAACTTCGCTTTTACAAACAAATACACAAACAATATTACAGACTCGATTACAGACATTAGACATATGAACTACTGACATCTATGCACCAACAGACTCCCCCTTGGCAGTAGCTTCATATCTTGATCTTTCAGCTCTTGTCTCGTAATCCTGTATCTTCACGCGTGCACTCCTTCTCTAACACACACCGTGACTACTCGCTGATATTTCCTTGCTTCACCCTTCCAAGCAGGAATATAGAATATCTTCTTTTCATTCAACACTTGCAGATCAGCTTTCGATAAGTTAACAAGATGCATCGGATCATACACCCTCAGCACTTCTTGTTCATCTTCGTCTTCCATCACGGCTTCAGCAGTCTGGCAATCAACGTACCACCATTTTAGATTCTTCAACACATCTTGAGGCATAGTCTTCATTGGAACCTCCTTGATGCATCGGATCGGTTTGTACTTCATCACCATCCATGGCTTGCCATCTGCTCTCAATCCCCTTTCTGTATCCTCCACTAGCTTTCCCTTCTGTGGCTTTAATAATTCAAACTTCTTTTCTTTTATATTTTCTTTCCACACGATCTTCTCAATCACTCTTGCCATGTTGTTGTCACTTCTATTTATCAGGCCCAACCTGGCCAAATCTTTCACCTCACATTCCGGCAACGTATTGAGAGATCTCAACATTCTTTTGAAGTATTGAATACCATCATAACGCTTCACCACAAACAACTTTATCTGTTCATCATATATCCAACAGATAATTCCCTTCTTCGACTCAGCATAGCCTTTGATGTTATAACTCTTCTTGAACATGGCTGGAACAGCAGGCTTCTTGGTCTTAATAAACCAATGAGCACAGCCTTCCTTCCACCTAGGCTGCTCCTCCCACTCAGTCTCATCCATCTCGGTATTCATGTCGGCTTTCTCAACATCAGGGATCTCGTGTTCGACATCTTATTCTACTATCTCCCCCTCTTCTATCCCATCTTCAATCACAATCTGCTCACCGATCTTCTCAATCACATCACTCGGCAGCACATCTTCATCAAATAACACATCATCGCTGAACATATCATCGTCAAGCTCCTTCAACGCATCAATCACGTCATCCTCCACCAACACCACATCATCACCACCAGCCGCATCGGTAGACTCCCCCTCAGCTGTGGAAGTACCAAGAGCTTGAGAAGTTCTTGGCAGCTCACCACCTGCATCTTTCGATGCATTGGGATCATCGTCTCGGTCATTTCTTCTTTTAGTCCTGAGCTCGTCGCCCTTACAGCTCATCTCCCCCTGAGATGCCAAGAACTCCTTTAAGGCATCTATAACTTTCCCATGCTCAACCAGGAGGGATGCCTGTAGTTGATTTGCTTCCACTAGGCTTTGAATAGTCTTAGATTGCTCTGCCACGATCCGCTCTAGTGAAGCTATTCTCTCTGAGTCTGAAGTAGGCGTAGGCGAGACACCAGAAGCAGGCGTAACCGCAGGTGGTACCATACCTGATAACCCTGCATTAGTGATGACCGTTGACTCTACAAATCGTGCAGCTACCACCGACTGAGTAAGCGTTGGAGGCGGTAGAGACACGATCTCCGGAGTCGACGTCTGGATAGCAGTGACGGATGGAGTGCCAGCAGATAATGTAGCCACCACGGGAACATCCGCAGCGCTTGTACTTGTAACCTGTACAGAAGAAGGAACAATAGACATACCAGACAGTGCGGCCGGAGCAAAACGTACCATCCTTGAAGTCTCTCCAGCTCCCATGCCAGCACCTGTCCTTTCCCATCTTGATCTTCTTATCAGCTTATCTATGTCTTCTTCCTCTTCTGACTCTTCATCATCCTCCGTTCTCTTTCTTTTCCCAAAGGTTCTCTCTCGAGACACCATCAACCGTCTCCCCTCATTCATAATCTCATCCAAATTGGAGTCAGCCATCGACGTAGCTGCTCTAGTAGCACTCACACCCGAACCCTGTACAGCAGAGACCTGCACCTCTTCAACTTGATCCATATCAAAATAACCTTGACCTCCAAAAACAGCGTCAAGATCAATATCCTCTGCAGCCGACACAACAGGCACAGCAGGAGCAGGAACAGCTTGAGTTGCTCTTGCCTGTCGCGGTTGAGGATCTCTGAACTCGTCCCCACCAGCAGGAACATACTATGGGTTAATTAAAAACCCAAACAGTGGAGTATGCCTGGGACGACGTTCAGGGTTGCTCCTCGCACTCGAAGTGCGGCATTGAGCAAAGATACGTTTGCTCACTGATTCCACGTATCTTATCGGGCGTCTCTGAGGTAGACTCGGAGCCACATGGTTCAATATCATTTGGATAAAACGTGGGTACATAATGAACCGCTCCCGAGACATCGCCCTTCTTTACCTGTCAATCTCGTAGAAGACCATTTGACTGAAGCTATAACGTTTGTTATAGGTCAGTGCAGTCATTGCGGACTGCATGGTCGCACCCATACCGTCAGTGCCCGCCTTCCTCCCAGACATGCAAACTATCATAACGTGCATGAGGAAGCGCCACTGATCTAGAAGGAAACCCTTCCTCCTCTGGGTATCACCTAATGGACCAGAGTAGCCCATTCGGAGAAACGCTCCATCACGGAACGGAGCTACGAACTCTGTAGGGTCGTCCCTCATCTCTTCACCAAATCGTAACGCCACCCGAATCTGTTCAGGATTGAACTGAACTTGTTGATTGTTCACCGTCGCTCGCATGACCGGGGGCTCAACACGACAGTCGTATTCGACCGTCTGCCAGAAGTCTTCGATATTTGGTAGAGATATCGGCAGAGTGTTTGTGATGGCATGAAAAATCCTCGAGCGTATGAGGCAAGTAATAATCTCGCGGTAATCCTCCACACCGCTCGCCTCCGGGTCAAGAGTGATGTACATATTGTGACCCGGGTAAAATTGACGTTGTTTATCACCATCGTCTCCTCCTGCACCTCCAGCACCAGCTACCGCAGCCATATCTGCAACAAACTAACCAAGTTAGATAAACGTTAATGAATAACACAAGTTCGCTGGTTACCATGAGCGAAGTTGTGATAAACTCTGTATAGGCGAAGTTAAAGATGAGGCAAAGTTGGGAACAACTTCGCCTTAGCTTTAAGTTCGTCTAATTAGTTTTAAGTAAAAATGATCCAGGCGAAGTTAATGGTAACTTCGCCTCATCACAACATCGCCTGAGGCGAATTTAAGTTTCAGGCGAACTTAAGCTTCAGGCGAAGTTACGGATAACTTCGCCTCAGGCGAACTTAAGCTTCAGGCGAAGTTACGGATAACTTCGCCTAAACCCTAACTTCGCCTGAATCTGAATCGGCGACAGTAAGGATTATGGAACAACGTGCAGTTGATGATTCGGCTAGTTTAGACGATTAAGTACTCTTAAACACAAGTTTTAAGGACATGTTGACGATCAGTATGTTTATTAACACGTAACAACAAGTTTTGAAAATCGGTTTTTAAATACCGATGGTCCGAGGTTTCGAAATCGGTCCAAACGACCCCTCATAAGCATGAATGAACTTGTAATATATGATTAAACGACATCTCGAACCTTTGAATCGGTGTGAAAACTGGGAATAAATAACACGTAATCGGTTGAAAGAACAAGTTCGCGGGATAACAATAAGTTCGCCGGAGAATACGGATGATTTAAGTTCGCTGAGAATTGAAAAAAGTGTCCAGTTTGACGTTAAGCATCCCTTATATAGGGAATCTGTTGTACAGGCGAAGTTACAGATAACTTCGCCTAGGCGAAGTTATCCACAACCTCGCCTGTTCAACAACATCGCCTAAAATTTCCAAATTTAACCCTTAAAATTTTAACAGTTATCAATTAAGTTATAAATTTTCCTTTAAGAAATAAATAACATGATCAATTCTAAGTAACCAGTTAAAAAATCATAAAACTATCTAAGTACAAAAACTTAAAAAATTTAAAGTATAAGGGATCAAATTTCAGTCTAGTTAGGGACTACCACGTTTTAGGAAAGATCCGAACAGGAATCATACTAATTACGTGACTGTCACATAGATCCGTGTTTAGCTGTATTATGACATATAGAGACAGGTTGTAAGCAGGTATAACTTAAAGTGGTTTTCATCGTTTCTGTGATACGAGTTAGATTCAATTAAGCCTTAATAACACAGCTGGTCATTTCTGTGGTTTGCATCTTCTCAATCACATCACTCGGCAGCACATCTTCATCAAATAACACATTTAAAAATTTGTATCATGATACCAGGGCGACGAGCTCAGGACTAAAAGAAGAAATGACCGAGACGATGATCCCAAGGCATCAAAAGATGCAGGTGGTGAGCTGCCAAGAACTTCTCAAGCTCTTGGTACTTCCACAGCTGAGGGGGAGTCTACCGACGCGGCTGGTGGTGATGATGTGGTGTTAGTTGAGGATGACGTGATTGATGCGCTGAAAGAGCTTGATGATGACATGTTCAGCGATGATGTGTTGTTTGATGAAGATGTGCTGCCGAGTGATGTGATTGAGAAGATCGGTGAGCAGATTGAGATTGAGAGTGAGATTGAGGAAGGAGAGATAGTAGTAGAAGACGTTGAACACGAGATCCCTGATGTTGAGAAAGCCGACATGAGTACTGAGATGGATGAGACTGAGTGGGAGGAGCAGTCTAGGTGGAAGGAAGGCTGTGCTCATTGGTTTATTAAGACCAAGAAGCCTGCTGTTCCAGCCATGTTCAAGAAGAGTTATAACATCAAAGGCTATGCTGAGTCGAAGAAGGGAATTATCTGTTGGATATATGATGAACAGATAAAGTTGTTTGTGGTGAAGCGTTATGATGGTATTCAATACTTCAAAAGAATGTTGAGATCTCTTAATACGTTGCCGGAATGTGAGGTGAAGGATTTGGCCAGGTTGGGCCTGATAAATAGAAGTGAAGACAACATGGCAAGAGTGATTGGGAAGATCGTGTGGAAGGAAAGCGTAAAAGAGAAGAAGTTTGAATTATTAAAGCCACAGAAGGGAAAGCTCGTGGAGGATACAGAAAGGGGAATGAGAGCAGATGGCAAGCCATGGATGGTGATGAAGTACAAACCGATCCGATGCATCAAGGAGGTTCCAATGAAGACTATGCCTCAAGATGTGTTGAAGAATCTAAAATGGTGGTACGTTGATTGCCAGACTGCTGAAGCCGTGATGGAAGATGAAGAAGAACAAGAAGTGCTGAGGGTGTATGATCCGATGCATCTTGTTAACTTATCGAAAGCTGATTTGCAAGTGTTGAATGAAAAGAAGATATTCTATATTCCTGCTTGGAAGGATGAAGCAAGGAAATATCAGCGAGTAGTCACGGTATGTGTTAGAGAAGGAGTGCACGCGTGAAGATACAGGATTACGAGACAAGAGCTGAAAGATCAAGATATGAAGCTACTGCCAAGGGGGAGTCTGTTGGTGCATATATGTCAGTAGTTCATATGTCTAATGTCTGTAATCGAGTCTGTAATATTGTTTATGAAATTGATCACTTGATGTTGAGTAGTTGAAGATTAAACCTTATCGTATGCCGACGAGTTGGTGAAGTTGTGGAGGAAGCCCAACTTCACGTGTTGGTGAAGTCAGATGGACTCACGTGATTGGTTGAGATGATCTATTGGCACGAGGATGCATGCATTTCAAAGACCTCAATCGTTATAGTCGGAGAAGCTTACACTGAAGGAGAGATCTGATATGGAAGACGCTGGGTGACTGGTAGATTTGTGAAGCTATAGGACAGTTTCAGACACGGCTGGTTGATAAGCAAACAGAAGATCATCAGTTAAGAGGGAGTCTGTTGGTGCATGTTTTGTAACAGATGATCTTTTGTGTTTGTTAGAATTGAGAGCAACGGTCAAAGGGGAGACTGTTGGTGCATTTTGTGACCGTCGCTATGCAATTCAGACCAGCGGAACGCCACAGGCGAAGTTAGCACAACTTCGCCTTAGGCGAAGTTAGAACAACTTCGCCAACGGCGAAGTTGTAACAACTTCTGCCTTAGGCGAAGTTATCACAACTTCGCCATAGGCGAAGTTATGAACAACTTCGCCTACTGGCCCAAGCCCAAGCCCGAAAAGATGTTTTGTCTATATATATGTGTGTCTTGTTTAGGTTTTGTATCCAGAAATTAGAGTATTGTGTGTTACAGTTTATTTGTCTAAAGAGAGACCGAGAGTGAGAGTCGTGTGGGACGACCCGAGGTAGAGCTCACCTCGGGTCGGCCGTCATTTGTTTACGAGTTTGGTATGTAATTTGTTTTGATTATTATATTAGAATCTGCAGATTTGTTTATCCCGTTCTTGTATTTGTTCGTGTATTTGTTCGTGTACGTGTTTGTGTTCTTTATCTTTACACCAATAAACGAGTCTAGGAGGATTCCGCACTCCTAGACCTCGTGCGGATCTCGTATCGATCGGCGACGTCCCCGGGGGGACCTACAAACCTTATATCTTCGCCGAAACCCTACTAACAGTGACGGCAACTTCGCCTGATGAACACGATGGTTTTGCAGGTTTGATTTCTGGATTTTTCGAGGTATGTGAAGGTGTAATGGGTTGTTTATGATGGTGGGAGGTGAGTAGGACACAAAAACTCGGTAAACTCGTCCCGCGAATAGTCGAACGGAACGATTTCTACACCCGCGTGATAATCCCGAACCACACAATCACGAGCAAAAGCTTTGATACCAATTGTAGGTTCCCAGCCGGATCTACACGGAATATCTCGTTCTACGTAGGTGCGGAATCCCTACGTAAGACGTTACGAGCGTAGAAGACGATACGAGCTAACACGATCGAACACACGTTACAATAAACCAAGACTCGTTGTATTGCAACTGGAAACACGAGATACAATGATCACTGATTACACAAACTCTCTGACTCGTTACAACTCGAATGTCAACTCGTTACTAACTCAGCCGTAACCTAAAGCATATATATCACGACAACTTCGCCTGGCATGTTCAGGCGAAGTTGTTCCTAACTTCGCTTGTTCCACAAGTTCGCCTATAACAAGCGAACTTGTGATAACTTCGCTTACATACATAACACAAATCCAACTAACACAATTACAAACACTTGACATTGAACTACTGACATCATGCACCAACAATGAGAGCCGATTTACCGACACGTCATCAGAATGCCGCTTCACAGATCCGAGAGACCGGGTGTTCAGTTTCCGGTCAGAGAGCCTCACCCCGAGACTATTACTATGGACTCATTATTTGACCGGATGAGTCCGGCTTTGATCAGATTAGGGGGAATGTGACCGAGCAAGGGGATGAATTGAGACAGATGATGCAAGAACAGCAGCGGATGATATTGGCAAATCAGCAAAGGCAAGATGAGCATATGAGGTATTTGATGACTGAGTTTATTACCTGCTTTTCTCCGACAGCCGGATGTTGCGGGTCCGAGCGGGTCGAGTGCCCCCGGGTGGTTCGGGGTAAGGTTATAGAGCACCGATTTACGATCCGGGTCATCCGGAATTTGATAATGCGGAGCCATTCCCCTATTATGAGCAGGAGTCGGAGGAGGAAGAAGACGAGGATTGAGCTTGGGTTGACGAGCCGGCATGGGAGTTTATATCTTTTAGGACGTTTTTATTTTTTTATGATGTTTTCATTTTTATTTGGTCTGTACTGATATTATTTTAGACTATTTGGTTGGGTTGGCGGGTTGGAAGTTGGTGGATGTTGAAAACTTATAAGTAACCTTTATTTTTTAGATATTGTTTTTTATGTTACTTAGGTTTGTCGAGAGGAACGGTCGTGTCCGTTCAGAAAGAGAGAATGAGTTATCAATTCATGTTGAGCGATCGGTGAGGAGAGCACCCATGGAAATAGACTGGCTCATTGACAGTCTCGCATATTACCAGCTAAGTCTTTTCCATTGTACTTTTTTTTTACCTTTTTAGTTTTTTGCTTTTTATATTTATAATTTTAGCCTTTGTTTTTATTTTTTCGAGTCGTGTTTCCCGTGCCCGCATTGAGGACAATGCAAAATTTAAGTGTGGGGATGGGACACAAGTGTTTTAACTAATTTTAGTTTTGTTTTCGTTTTCGTACTTTAGTTTTATAAAAAAATATAATAAATAAAATAAAAAAATTGATAAAAAATTTGAAAAATAAATTGAAAAAAATGTTTTAAAAATGTCCCTTGAATCTAGTTTTTTGCGTGAAAGTGGGAGATGATGATGCTTATCAGAAATTGGTCTTTCAAACTACTAATAATATGAGATAAATAAAAGAAAGCACACTTAATTTGGGATGCCCCGGGTCCGAAGACTATGAGTCTGTATGCAGTCTATTCATCTGGGTATTTACAATTCCAAATGAGGTTGTGAATATTTAAAATAAAGCTAAAAAAGAGCAAACCCGCAGATTTCTGCCACATAAGTCTTTAAACATGATCACAAAAGGTACAAAAGTACAAATGCATTACAGAATTGATCATCCACGCTGTTAGCCATGTGGGGTCCCCTTGCTCGCGTCTCATTACCATTAAGAAATAGACCACAGGGGACACGCTACATGTAAGCCCAACATATGAAATTTTGCATACTCACCTATGGTAATGGTTGGGTGTATTGCTTGATAACGGGGGTATGTCATGTTGTGGGGAACACTAGCTATAAATTAATTGTACCTTAATCATATCTAATAGCTGCTTGGTAGACTTTGATACTTAAGCTTAGGTGGATAAACAATACCCTCGATCGTCTTAACTATTAATGAAAAAAATATATAGAGCAACAAAAGTTTTAAATCTGCTAATTTTGAGGTTTAAGTCAAGTTGGGGTGGTCTGATCCGGTAAAAGCTGAAAATAAGCGGGTCTTAATTGTGTAAACCACTGAGTACTATTATTGTCGGATCTTATTTGTCCCGGTAAAGATTAAGGCATGGGTTTAAGTGGACAACAATATCGGTGATCGCGGTTTTTGCGTTTTTTCTGAGCTTTAAAAATTAACCTATATGTTTGTAAGCCTGTATTTTCCGATTCTGATCCAACTGCATCATACATTTTCAGGGACGAAAAAAGAATAAGTGTGGGGATATTTGATATAATGCTAAAGGTTTATGTTTCCCATGTATATTTTATTTAATATTTTAATAGTTTTTGTTCGTTTTTAGTCGAGATTTTATACTACTAACACTTTTATGTTTCGTAGGTTCCTGGAGTTGATCGTGATCAAAAAGGGAGAAAAACGAGCTAAAAAAAACCAAAACGGAGATCCGGAACGCGTTAGGAAGGATCAGAACAGATAACCGATCAGACCGGGCCGGTCTGACCGGCCCTCTTGGTGGGACACCCGCGCCGCGTGGCCAGGTTCCCACATCCTGGTTGCGCGACGCCTAGGGGATAGTTGGTGGATTTTATTTTGCTTTTGCTTCATGTTGAGCCTTATTTGGGTATTTAAACATTTTTAACTTAAACCTGAACATAACCTGAAGCCACCAGACTAATTTGGAGTTCTTGAGAGAATATTTTCAAGTTTCTTGGTTATTTTGAAGGCAAGAGGACAGCTGGTGAAGAGTTACACGTTCACGTTTGGAGATTACGGGTTTTATCGCCTTTAATCTTTCGTTCTTTAGATTTTCACCATGTTTTCAGTTTTATTTATTTTTTTTATTTAGACTATATGATGCTAGGCTAAATTCCATAAACTACTTAGGTCGTGATGAACCTTAGTTCAGTTTGATTTTGTTTGGGTTTTCTTTAGTTATGGATTTTATGTTTAAAGTAAATTGTTGAGTTTGATTAATTGATGCGTATGATTGCTTGGTTTTGTTTATTTGGATTTATTGTTTCACATTGCCCTTGTTGATTGTTTCATAGGATAGGGTTTTGTTAGGTCATTTATTGTGTGTTCTTGAATAGTTTGTGATTAATATCGATTAAAATCAATTAAACAGATAAAAGTGTGCTGCTAGCCTAGAAAGCTGTAAAGTGATAGACTATTGTTAGATCTTTGCTTGTCGGGATTGTTAGATTTAGTTCATAGTAAGGAGTCCGTCTTGTAAGAATAAATATATTTTATATATTTATTTATATGGCCATCATTATCATTTATATAATAATAGATCAAAATAATTAATTATACCTTATTATATATTAGCTTGGTAATTGTTGATGGGCCATATTACTCTTAATAGCTAATAAAGAGTTTCCCCTTGGGTGTATATATAGAGAGAATAAATAAACATCATAACCTAATCTCACACACATAATAAAATCATGTGTCTCCTCTCTCTTCTAAACCGAGTTCCTCTCAAGAACCCTAACCATCCTTAACTATAAATCCTAAAGGGGAACTCGATCAAGATGACAAGCATGTCGACTACATCATACCCTGCTGCGGTTACTACTCTCCCTGCTTTAACAGGTTCATAGGTTTAATATTTATTATGTTTTCTATTGCTTACATGAAGAACTGATCAACATGTGGCATCAGAGTGATGTTGATTAATCAGTTCTTTATGTTTTGGTTAAAAAAGTCTGATTCAAATTCGCATAGAAAATTGATTATTAATGTTTAGGTTCGTAAGATGTTTATATTTAATAATACAAGTTTTCATCTCATGAATGTATTCGAGATCTTTTTTTAAAAGATTTCAATTCACAAAGTAAAATAATAATAATAATAATAAAGAAATTGTTCATCAGTTTTTCGAACTGTAAAAAGTGCACCATGAATCTACTTAATAATAATAATAATCATACTATCATGATTATACTATGCAATTTTGACTAAATTTTGATTAGCTATATTCTTTAAATTTTGAAAATCAGATGATATATATATAGAAATTAAATTTTCAATACCTTCATTATAATATGATTATAACTTCTAAAAGTGTGTATTGTGATTTGTAAGTTTCGATGATTATTATTATTATTATAATTATCGAATTATAAACTTAGATATATACACAACATTTTATGAAGTTATAATCAAAATCTTTTATAACTAATTGCATCAATCTTATCAGATTAGGTTCATGGTTTCATGGTTTATTAGGACTAACGGTTATTAGGTTTGAGGCTAATGGTTGTTGGTTTTATTTCTCCGGTAACTAATTATTTTACTATGAACCTACATTTTACCAAGAACCATCCCACTAAATGAAAACTCAAGGGTTGACCAAGAACTCATCCTACCACCGTGAACATCCTTAATTGATTCGTTTTGTTAAACTTAAACTACATTTAATGTTTTACAAAACTAAAATGACTTAACTTGAATGAACTTTGATGTATCACTTCTGCCCAAAGATGATTTGTTACATCTACTCTGTCATTCAAGTCTAACTAAAAGCTTTTGTTAGTTTTTGCCTAACATGATATAAATGTCTCACTTCTGCCCAAAGGTGATGTGTTACATTTTTTTTCCAGCAAAACTAGCACGTGCATAATTAAATAATTGTATCACTTCTGCCCAAAGGTGATGAGATACAATTGTTTTGCACACATACTTAAATAAATTTTAATTCTGCCCAAAGGTGATTTATTTTTTGTTTAAGTAGAACTTTTAATTATAGTCTATTAGTTTGATGTTAATAATAGACATATCACATCTTCAATAAAATATAATGATCCCCACATTAATGATCCTTCATTAGTCTAATGAACATAAATTTTAATATGTATTATCTCTATATCCCATAACATTACTCACTATAATTTTCTTCTATAAATAACTATCTCATCTAAATCATCCACTCTAATATTAAAGCATAATATAAGTTTTATATCATAAAGAGTTTCATTAATATTTAGCTCTTCTCAGTTTTAATTATCCCTTAAGACAAGATATGACTATCCTACTGCTCCTTCTAAAAACAATCATTCCATTAAAAACGGGAGCATAACAAATAGAATGAGTCAATCATAATGTCTCTTACGATAACGATAATCAAGAACTTATATAAATAAATGCTATCACTAGAGTTATTCTAGATTTAGTTTTTCTTAAGACTAATCAAAATAACTCCTAAGATTCATGCACTTCTTAAAAGTTCTAACTATAAGGTTAAATGCCATTACTGAATACATCATAATTTACAATACCATGACCCATAAAGTTAAGGGCTCACACATGAAAATAAGTACACTTTTCTAATGCATTACATACTAAAATTTTCTATTATTACAATTTGTTGCCTTAAGTATCAACTATAACACTCATAACTACAAAAGGAAAACGGGTATGTTGATCAGCAACATATGTACAAGAAAAGAAATGTATTGTACTGAAATAAGATATTATTCAACTCACACCACTAAAACCTAAACGAGGATAATTCTAAGGTTCATAGACAAAATACAAGTATCACTTCCAGATTTAAGTTCTCTAAGAGAAGTCTCATTGCAAATATGTGCCATTAGATTAGGCATGAGCAATAAGATTATCCATAATTCAAAAGAAGAA